>NW_005842586.1:621226-675625 GCF_000455745.1 Alligator sinensis
CCCCCAGTGGAGGGCAGACTATATTCTAGCGCTTACTCTTCTCCCATCCTCTCCCTCCCCCAGGACTGGGCTCACAAAGGGAACTGCAGGTTGAGGCTCCCAGTCCTGTCCTATCAGTGTAACTGTGGCCCATGAAGAACTAAGTTGGTGAAGGAAGGTCCTTTGCTCTGACACAGATAAACTCCCTGACAAAGAGGAGGGGGAGAAAAAAGGCCCATCACTATATATTTAATGTGAGCTGCATTCCCTGGTGCGCTCCAGCCTGTGTGAACCTAGCCTGTTTAGGAAAATGTGACTAGCATAACCAGCTATGCAGCACTCACATCTGCTAATCCTTTGCTGCTCCAGTAATCATCTTCACTTGCAAGAAAAGGTCTGCCTCATGCTATTTTTGGAACTGACTGAGGATGAGCTAAGCACTCTGAGCATGAACCTTCACAAGCAGCAGTCTTTAAGGAAACCTGACTTCTTTTTGATGATTTAGTCACACTGACTCCTGGTTCATGTGCCATGTCCCTGGAGCTGTTTAGAATTGTTTAGGTAACTCAGAAAGGTAAAGGTAAAGGATGGAGGAAATGCTCTTGTGGCTACAAGAATTACCATATCTGATGAAGCTTGATTATGTTTCCACAGCTTGAACAGTGCAGTCTGCTTGACCACAGCTGTTTGCACTGCTGTTTTGTCACTTAAAAAATACTTCACAGTTGAAAATACTAGAGTAAAGTCGATCTGTGCTCTCTGAGGAGTCAAAGGTACCAAGATACTGGGCCTGATTCTCATCTCACTTCTTCCAGCGTTGATTTTGGCAGAGTGACTGTGTCTATCCATCAGAACATGGCTCCAGTTCAGGAAAGTAGTTGAGAATGTGTTTATCCATCACCGTTAATGAGTGTTCAGTCAGGACCAATCAGCCTTGAAAATATACCCTCCTACCTCTAGTGGGTAAAGTGTATGAAGCAAACATGGCATTCTGCAGTGTAAGTTCTGAGGACCCTCGCCAACTGCGATTAGGTGCAGCAGCTCCTATAAGGAGGGAGTGGATTTGCTGTCACTTGAGAATCAAGAACCAGTGATTGGTTACTCTTGGCCCTGCTCCTCTGTACACAAAGATCTCAGTCCAGGAGAGACTGACCCTAACTGTGGTTCCACTCTGAGAACTGAATATTAGTCACTCAAGTTTGAGAGCGTTGTGCTAAATGACTTGCCCAGTATCACAAATGGAATTGGCATCAGTATTAAAATTAGAAGCAGTAGATTCATGGATCCACATACTTCTAGACCCCTGCATTACTCCTCATCCAGCTTGTTCAAGAATCACTTAATAGTTCCTACTAACTCTCAAGCAGGCAATCTTGGAGTTCACTCCTTCTGCATTAAAATATTGGCCTTTTCCAGTCTTTTCCCATGTTAGATCCATGACTCCTCAAAGGACAGACTACCTTGTCTTCATTGCTTCCACTGGCGTTTTGAAAATTTCAAGCACATTGGCTCTTGGCTGAATTTTTTCAATGGACTGAGCCTTCCAGTGTTCAGTTTGTCCTCTGGGCCTGTGCTGTTTCTTCATAATTCTTTTTTTATGCTGCCTGAATTTGAATGGAGCTGACTAAAAATGTTCTAAAAGTTTCCTTACAAATGGTACAGTTAGTATCTCTGACCTATGTCTCAAGTCATCCAACGCCTCTTATGCAGTGATTGCATGGAAGAGATTCATACCTCTCTAAGAACTTTCAAAGAACACCCACACAATCTATGTTTTTCCCTGGTCATTTCTAGCCCTAAGACTCAAACGAATATCTTACATTTCCACAGTGCTGTCCATTCTCAGAGGTCCCCCAAGTACTACACAATTCCTACTCTTCCCACATATGGAGGTCAGGTCTGTGTCAAAAGGTTGTAGGAATGCTATAAACTGCAGGGCTTTGACATACCTATACATACTGTACCTTCATTCCACAAGTGAATCCATCAGCACCAGGATGCAGGTAGTTTAACCATCCCAATAGTCTCCTTTTCGTTTTTATTACACTTCCACTGAAATATTTCCTTCTATCCCCAAAGGGCCCTTGATGGATAATATTTAGTGTTAGCTATCTCCTTACTCTTTAGCTATCTAATGTTTAAGCTTTTGAGGCATTGAAAAGTGGAGACCAGTTTTCAGTGGGAGGCTTTCAGATATCGGACCAGAAAACAGAGACATTTTGATGTATACTTTTCAGATGATTTTTAGAGCTTATTGGACATGGGCAGAGAACGCATTTTCACTGATGTTAGCAGCATTGCATCGTTGCAGAAAAGTAGTAGAAAAACTTCACTCAAAACGTCACTTCCGGTGAAAGAATTGAGGTACAACTTTGCTGATGCATGTTAAACCAGTTTTAGGTCTGTCAGTCCTTATCAATCTCACAGTAGCTGTTTAATAAGGCAAACAGGCTATTAACTACTCCCTCATCACCTAGGGGTGAGGTGCAGTAAAGCTGGCCACTGAGGTACCCTGTCTGTCCATTCCTGATTCCAGGGTTATTTACAATAGTAGGCCAATGTAAATGACACTGGGATATGTGTATGTCCACGCACTTCCTTGACATCTCCTTCAAAGGTTGGTAGGGCTAGTGTAAATTTATGGGTCTTGGGTAACTAAGTCACTTACCTTTACCAGCAGGTAGGTATAAAAAAGACTTCAAATAGTTTGAAGAAACTATATAAAATAGATCTGTAATATGCATGACTGGTATTAGTTCTGAATACACAACAATGTGGTGACTTTAATGTGCATTTATGAATAGTGCAGCCAGCCCAAACTTATGATGATAAAACCTCTGAGACCCACTAGCACAGTGTGATTCAATACGTACGCTAGCACACTAGATTCAGTATATGTCAAATATATACATTCAGATACGCGCAGATAATTTCACCCACTACCTGACCTTTGAGGTAGAACATGGAAGCTGTTAAACTGCACACAACTATTTGGGACAGGAAGTGAAAAATACTATGTTTAGTTAAAACTACCATGGAAACATAGATAAACAGAATTAAATTGGTTGAACTAGAATTATACTCAGGTGCCACTGTTAATGCCCCTGGTCCTGTGAACAACAGTTTGGTATCCTCAGTGACAGCATGATGACCATCACCAGCTTGGTTTTGTCTGTTTTCTCCACAAACACAAACCTAGACTACCAACATAATTTCCCACAACACCCACCTGCATGCTGATGAGGGACCATCCCTCTAAGCTTCTAACAGCTGATAAGATCACAGGTTGTGGTGAGGCAGCTGCAGAAAGGGTCTTTTTTTTAAACTGAATTTCACAAGACACTGCTTCTCCAAAGTCAGTATCAGTTTGCTTGCATATTATGTCTTTTCTATCCTTTTATGGTGGCCTTCTAAAGCTGGTCTTATCTATGAACATGCATATTATGTAGTTATATATTCTTACCTAGAAGTTCTTTACAATCAGAATAGAAAGCTTTAGCTGAGGTACCATTTGCTTTTCACTTGTCTCCACTGTGACTTACTAAACAACCACAGCACTACAGAATGAATTCTCATGGCAAAATAATAAAGGACAAAAACATTCAATCATGAGTGGGAGATCACTTCATCTCAGACCTCACAGTCTTGTCCCCAAAGGAAACCTGTGCAGGCAGGCCCGGGAACAAAAACGTATAGCTTTACTGAATACTAAAAAACATGGACTGAACATAGACAATGGTTATATAGATCATTACAATTCACCTGCCCCCAGAGCAGGTAATAATATGCTCCAGAGGTAAAAATGGCCCTCTAGCATCTTGAATTATCTTACTCTTTTTACCTAATTGGACTTCTTTATCTCAATTGCTCTTTAGCTGCTCAGTAACTACTTCTGTTTACTTTTCTTTGCTTCATACGTTTACTGTCCACTTCCCTTCTTAAGTGACCTATTTACATAACATGGCTACACAAAATTAATTGTTCCACTTAGAAGCAAATACAGGCAAAGCCTTTTCAGCCCTAAGGAAGGGCATTGTGTGCCCAAAAGCTGGTTTAATACATCTCCCAACTGCCAATCAAAGATTTCCAAATATTTCCTGCTTGTACCATAGTAGGGCTGGAGGGTCCAATCTTTTATTGGACCAACTGTAAAACTGGAGAGATGTTAGACAAGCTTTCAGGCACAAAATGCCCTTCTCCCGATCTGGGAAAGAAGCGGGCATATTCTAAGTTAAATACCAAATAACAATAGCTTGTGTTTAACTTCATATGTAAAAGAAAATGGGCCCTTAAAGGAGTGGAGGTGGACTGTAAACTAGGCGCAAAGAGAAGTTATCAGAAGCAGCTTCAGAATTGTTGCTGCAGAAATAGCATCAAATGGCTTCCTTTCAATTAGTCTTTAGCCAGCTGACCACTTCCTTTGCTGTTCAAAGACCATTCATTTCACGAATGTAGTTGGCTATTTGAATACTGTATTAGCTTACTGAGTGACTCTGACATTGGATCGTACTCTCTTTAACTCAGTTGGAGTCTTTCCCCTGATTTCAGTGAGCTCTGGATCAGGTTCTTTTTGAGTTGAGAGTTGCTAGACTCATAGAAAAATAGGCCTAGAAGTGACCTCAGTAGGTCTAGTCCAGCTTCCTTCCTGCTCAAGACAGAATCATCCTTATCTAAACCATTTCACCGAAGACTAGAGAGAGGTAGTTAGCCATTTTAGTCTGACTTCTGCCTCATTTCATCCAAGTATTTGTCTAACCTGCTCATATAGACTTCCAAGGATGGAGATTCTATGACCTTTCTGGATAATTTGTCCCAGTGCTTAACCACACTTTTAGTTAGCAAGTTCTTCCTAATATTTACCATGCAGATCCCATGATGCAATTTAAAACCATTATACCTTGTCCTGCCTCTGAAGCCACAGAGAATATCACCATCCTCTTTATAAGCCCCTTTCATGTATTTTAAAACATATCCAATCCACTCCCAGCCTTTTCTCCAGACTAAATAAATCCCAGTCTTCCTTTTCTTGATGGTCATGTTTCCCAGGCTTCTAATAATTTTTGTCACTGTCGACTAGACTTTTTCCAATTTGCATCTTTTTTGGGAAATCCCAAAACTGGGTACAGTATTTCACATGAGGGTTCCCCAGTGCTGAGTAGAACAGAAGAATCGTTTCCCTTAAGTTGCTGGTGACACCCCTGTTAATACATCCCAGTATGTTGCTGGATTTATTTAATTTTTTTTGTAAAAAGAACACACTGTTGACTCATTCAGCCTATGGTCCACTTGTCCTTATTGAATTTCATCCAATTAATTTCAGACCATTTGCCCAGTTTATGAATGTCACTCTGAATTGTAATCCTGTCCTCCACAGTGTCTACAGTTATGCCCACGAGGGTGTCATCTACAGATTTGCTAACTGTGCATGTAATGCTGAGCATTTTTTAATATAGAAGTCTTTTATTTTTAAACTGAATTCAGTCTTGGAGGAGCTACTCAACCTATTACCCTAGAGATCAGAGACCTTTGTTAAACCCCACAACAGGGTTTAACTAGACAGAAACAGGATAAACTTTTCCACACCTTCCTGACAGTGCACCTAAACCTGACCTGATGAGAGAATCCCTGAGACCAACAAAGCATTTCTCTAAAAGCTATTGTTCAAACAAGTATTGTAGTCTTGATGCAAGAGTTCACTGGGTAGATTCTTTAGCTTGTCATGTGCAGATCAGACTAGACTTTCATAACATTCACTTCTGAACTTAAAATCAATGCATCTATTAAAGTAGCTTGCTTTCCAGAGCCATTCAGTTCCTGTTCTGTTTTTTAAGACATTAGAAGTAAAGACAAGAAGTTATGACCCCTTCTGATGGTGTTTTTTATGCCAGTAATTCATGACACTAAGAAATCAACTGAGACCCTCAATTAATTTGATGTAGAAAACTTAATCATCAGATTTGTAGTTGATCTAAACCAAATGCAAAGTAGTACCCCACAAGTGCAAACCTCTATTGCAAATCCCCTGAACCATCAATTTTCCTAAATGGCTGTTTAATATGCATGGATTTCAGATTACATTTCCCTCCTAGCTGCTGTTTTCTGTATTCATTATCTCCTCCATAAACTTGCCAGATGTTGGAGTCAAGGCATGCACCTTTTCATGAAACTATGCTCAATAGTTTTGATGAGCTCCCATTTCTCCAGATGTTTTATGATCTCATCCCTTATTAATGTGCCTAGGAGCTTGCCTAACTAAGTTAGACTTACTGGTTTATAACTTTCTGGTTCGACCCCTTATCCCTTTCTTAAAGGCTTTGATTAAGTTGACTTGTATCCAGCTTTTCGTTACCCCTCTCCCCACATTCCTCAATAAGGAGCTATTTATCTCTGGCCCTGTAATCTTTTCACAGTCTCTCTCACATTTCTAAGGTGTAGCTTAGAAAAAAATGTCTATCTTGACAGATTTACTTTAGAAAAGGCTGATTCCAGTATCACTTGTGGGAATTGATGTTTCTTAAGTTTGAAGTCCCCTTTTATGTGTTCTGGAATTTGCACATGTTTCTTCTGTAACAGTTGTACCTAAGTTTGGCCTACTACGTATCACCCAAAACCTTATGCACTGGATTGGTAGATGCAAGCATGTTAGGTCAATTGCATGCATGTTTTTATGTACAGAATTTTAAAACTCAGCTTTCTTATCCTCCATCAGAAACATTTCTTCTGCTGCCTTAAAATTGTTTGTAAAAACAGAGAGGGATAGTTCCTATTAAGCATTTTGTGAAATCATTGCTTAACTTCATACGGGTGTAACAGGAAATCAGTTGAGCATTGTGTAGACAAGTTCCCAATTCTGTAGTGTCTCAGAGGCCACAATTTAGACATAATAAATAGTGCATTGCAGATTTTTGGCTGTAGTGAAAAATAAGAAGCAATAGCTATGCTAGGAATTTCCAAACATAGAAACTACATGAATGGGGCATTTATATATTAAAAAATTGAGCCTTTTAGTGAGTTAAATCAAATATGTCCCACTATATTTTTGTACTGCCTAGATTTCATTAAGGATGCACACATGGATGCATTTAGCAGTATTCCTGAAACCAGTTTCATTCCAGTCCAAATGAAAGTTCTCTGATCCATTTACTTCTTCTGAAACTCTAAACTAAAAGCCTGTCTTCCCCCTCTGCAAACATGTGGATCCTCTCAGCTGAACTGAGAAAGAGATAAACAATATCATTTGTCTTGTTTCCCAATATTTTGGCACTTTACCTATCCTCCAAGTGCAGACTTCTTCCATTAAAATATCATATAATAAGTTAACCATCTCACTCTTCAGAGCAGGGCTGTGTAATTGGACTATCCAATTGGCTTCACACTGAGGTAAGCCTTACCCCTTATTGTTTGTGTTGTACTGAGTAACTGCAGCTTGGACCAGTACCAACTTTGGAACAGGGTAAATGATTGAATATTCCAGGGGCTATATGATATGTCAAGTGCAGATGTCCCCAAATACCACCTCCTGCATGTAGCCACCCACTGTTTAATTCTGGCCATCCCTGTCTACAGTGATTTTGCCCCTTGGTGTCTGTCTTGTGCAACCCGACAAAACAAGGAGCAGTCAGGTTATTCATGTAAACATATTTGCCCCTTCCATGTCTGTCTATCTCCACAGACTCTTCTACCCTCCTTGTACCTGACACATCTGGGAAACTTTACTGATGGGAACTAGTATGTCAGATGGATAAGGGGCACTCCTCATACCTGGGGCTGCTTGTTTTTCCAGCCGGGTAACCTAAGGTTTCAACACTTATGTCATTTTCCTCTGATTGTTCTTGACAGGAAACAGGAATGCTCAGCTTCAGGGCGGACGTTTTGATACAGCTGAAGTTTGGCTGGCATCCAACCAGACCCCAAAGCTGCTGAGAGCAGAGTGGGCTTTCTCCAAACCTGACAAGTCATTTCCTCTCCTGCTCCCTCTCCCAGGGGCTCAACCCTGCAAGATGCAGAGTGCTGGCCATGACCAGTAAAGCAGGTAAGCATATTCCTCCATGTAATCATGACCAAACTCTCACTGGACAGGAGCCAGAGTGCTAGGACCTTTTAGGTTCAACCCCTTCTTTGATGTTCAACATTTCAGTGGAATGAAACCGAACCTCCTGGAAAAGATTTGCCCTCTTTCCAAAAGCACAGGGCTTCCTTATTACCAACTTCACTTTTTCAGCTACAACTTGGATTTTGCACACCCTCTTCTCCCCGCTACACCCCCCCACCCAAATATCTGCATTTTCATGCTAAATAAAGTCAGTTATAGCCTGTTTTCAAGAGGTTTGCATTAGTTAAGGAAGTACTGTAAGTGACATGATCACCTTTACCCAGAACAACTATGCAGCTGATAACTCCACAAACTGCAGCACACAGACCTTTTTTAAACAAGCAAAGAGAGAAGCAATATTCTTATTTAAAACTTGCAGTCAAGACTTACCCTGAATCGTCCCTGACTCCCTCGTCGCCTGCCGATGTTTTCATCATTGCAACACACTGAGGCACTCGCTGTTTCAGAATGGCTTTAGAGCTCCTGTGTAAAGGCAGCAATCCCTTTCCATCCCAGGGCAAAGCTTCCACATCCTTAGTTTTATTCCTAGGAAAATTCTATTTCAAGGGGAGGGCAAGATGTTTAGTATCAGTTTTAACCTGAGTAGTAGCAGGGGGACAGCGGACTAACAAGCAGCGAAACGAGCAAACTGCCAAGAAGGTCTTGGTTTAGCTTCTCTCTTACTTCTACTTCCTGTATTTATATGAACCGGGGATTTCAGGAAGAGGCAGTCCTTGGTGGTCAAGAGTGTGTGTTTTGTATTTTTTTTAAAGCCATATTTAGTAGTGAACTTTGGCTCAGATTATTAGAAAGAAGGGACTGGGACTCCTGGCTCCTGGCATGTCTTTGAATCCTTAGAAAGTTTGGATGAAGTAATTTTACAGACCTGCAGGTATATCGGGGACAGCAGAGCACAGTGAACTTTGTAAAGAATTTTACAAGGGCAGTAAGTCTCCGTCTGCAAATTCCTGAAGCATGTGTATGTGTATTGAGTGAATAACTGGAACCAGATGGAGCCTGGAAACCTTTCCTATTTACATAGAACCTGAGGAAAGGAAACGGCTAACACTGGAGAAGTACAACTTTTCAGCAAGGCTGCCACTTTGTGGAAAAGATAATGATGGAATGTTAATAATACAAGGCTGCTATTCTGTGAACTGCAAACTGTGGACTGTGTATAGCCCATGCCATAAAAATTCTAATCTGGAATTACTTGTAAAGTAGTTTAACTCTGCTACAATAGCAATGTTTGTGTGCAGCATCTGAGATAGGGCACCCAGCAGTACTATTTCCTATATGGCACATATTCAGGTCTGAATGGCATTCCTATTTGGAAGTTTTATTATTCAGGAAATACTGGAGTTGAGGAAAATATACAATGGAAATAATAGGACTGATAGATGAACTGTGCTGCACAGGACAGTGATAGGAATAGCAGCATGAGATGCAAGCAAGAGTATTTTTTCTTTTTCTCATCTATAGGATGAGCATCCCCAGCTCTTCGGGATATTGACAAGCAGGCAGGCCAGGCTGGACATGCCCCAGCAGCAGGTGGGAATAACAATCAGACTGATGCATCAGCATCAAAGCAACTATTTCTCTTCCAAAATAAAACACTTTAAAACACTTGAATCCATAGGAGTTCTGACACTGACTGCCAAGACAGCAGGATCAGGCTTCACTTGTTTCACAGATTTCATGGTCAGAAGCAACCATTAGGATAGTCTCGTCTGACTTTTGATTTTGGAAAGGATATAACTAATTCAAAACTTCTGCACCAAGCCCATAGATTCCCTCTGAGCTAAAGCATGTCTTTCCAAAAGGCAGCTTGATGTAAAGACCACAAGTGATGGAAAATCCAGATATAGGTACGTTGTTCTAGCAGTTAATTATCAAATCTGTTAAAAATGTGTGCCTTATGTCTAGTCTGGTCTCGTCTGACTTTATTTTCCAATCAGTGGAACTGTTTATGGTTTTTTTCCTGCTAAAGGAAAGAGCTGCCTATTATCTGAAATCTTCCCTGTGCAGGGACCTGCAGACTGTGATCGGGTACAATCTCAGCCTCTGCTTTGATTAGAGTAGAACCTGGATAGTTAGCAGGAGTAGGTATATGGTCCTTGCAAAGCTGAATCATGAAGCAGCTGAGGGTTATATGCAACTGTAGTACACAACTGTATAGTTTGTTCTTTATTTGCTAATCTGGTGTAAATACAATGGGTTGTGAAACACCTGGATATGAATGATCTGGTTATATATTTCCATTCCTTCTATACAGTTTGTCACCCTTGGAAATGATGTGCAGGTTTGCAGATGCACTTATGAACAAATATTTTTGATCATGGAAATTCTGGATTTCATCAAGTGACAGGTACATTTGGACTAGAGCTGTTTGAAAACTGTAAAATACAGGAATATTACAAAACAAGATTGATACCTGCTAGTGTGTCTGTTTCAGGGGGGGTTGAAATGGACCCATTTTTGCGTTAAAGGTCAGGGGCCATTTGTAATTGAAAAACAGATATGGTTTTCAGTAAGTAAAAATGTTTTATCCCCTTTTTGATGATGATTGTTGGCAAAATCTAAACTGGTAACTTTATGCTTAAGTAGGACTTAGGGAAATTTATGGGGTAAAGCCCCCAGACACAACACAGAATGACTCCAAATGTGATCCAGAATGACCCCACACCTGCTAGGAGCTGGAATTTGTTTGGTGTTTATATTCTGGATAGCATAGATCTCTATGCATGCACATGCCCCATCTAAGCAGCTAACTCTCTGATTTGCACCTAAATTCTACGGTGATCCCAGGTGGGGGAGAGAGGGTGACTACATTCCATCCAAGTTCCTGAAGGGACTCGATCCATTAGCTGGGCTCAGCCTCAGAGCAAATGCCATATATACTGACAGGATTCAGCTCAGGGCAAAGTGCAGCAGCCACAAACAGTTTCACTCAAATACATGGGTAATAGAGGTAGTGGTGCTAGTACCTACATTTTATGTAGCAACCTACTGGTTAGAGCAGCGCTCCCAGAAGTAGGGATTTAATTCCTCCCACACCCTAAGGATACAACCCACATCTTCCACATCACAGGAGAGTGCCTTGCTACTAGGCTATGAAACATTCTGGGTGAGGAGACCCTTCACCCTTCCTATGGAAGCAAGGCTACTGAGCAGCCAGGAAATGCTAGAAGCATGGGACCAGGAGGACAAGCTAGTGGATATCAAACAGTAGACCTTTTGGCTACTTGGGAACAGTCTTGGGTTCCCTTTCCTGTTGCCAATGCGATTTCTAGATTTCACATTATAGAGTCATTGATTAAAACCAGAAATACCCCTGGCAGCAGGCACTAAAGCCCAGGATTCCCTTGCCCCAGTCCAGTGCCCTGACCACTAGGGAGCAGACGTCTTTAAGGGGCCAATCTACATTTTGCCCTTGGATAAAAGGGCACCAAACATGTCATGAAAAAGAGTCATATTTCTCCTATAAATATTTACTTAGGGGGGATAAAGACTGCAGTAAAGACTGTCTGTATATTTTAACCAGTCATAATAAAGAAGGCTGGAAAAAAGGAAGGACTCAAACACTGTACATTGGCAGTTAGTCCGGGAAGTGGAAAGATTATACAAGAGCTAAGAGACTAAGTGGCATCCAGGTATTGCAAAAGCCTGGTTTTCTTGTGCAGGAGAGGAGGATCCAAACCACTCAAAGTTTGGGATTGGACCCAGTTACCCCGAGGCCTTGGGATGTTGAGATCTGTTGCTTCATCAAGCTTATTTCTAACAACGTGCTGCATGTTCCAGCCCGTCCACTCCAGTTCAGCAGTTTCGAGTGATTTTAATGCAGCCATGTTAGGAAGGTTTAAAGAATGGCTTATGGGGAAAGACCACAAACACAATAAGCACCTTCGTTATAAGTGGGCATGTTCAATGTGCATACAGGTAAGCACCTCCCAAGGACAGCAGCACCTCCCAAGTGCATCATTCACCTGATACATGTCAAAGAATTTGACAGAACTGGAGTGGCCTACTTTGTCACTAATCCACAGACGAGTGGCTCTTCTAATACTTATTACATAATGGGTCCACCTAGGCCATCCTGATAAACTGCAGCTGAGTTGGAAGATTGGGCCTCTTCTCCATTCAGATATTAATTTAATTTAAACTGTAAAAAATAATGTTCTCATTTCTTCAGCCTAAGATACATTAAATTCTAATGTGGTTTTCATATTGTGTTCCATAGAATCCTAGGGTTCTGCCAAGAGACTGGTGGCAATGGCAGAATAGCCCAGGAGGCGGCACACTAAGATTGCCGGCCCAGGTAGCCTGACTCCCAGTCATTTCACAGGAGAGGGGCAGGGGTCCCATGGCAGAAGTGATATGAAAGGGTTCTGTGACTTCTGGAAGTTTGAAAACCACTTCATTAAAGGAAGATTTAAACTTTGCACAAGAGAAAAGAAACTTCTTCCTTTCCACTTTATCTTGTGCCCTCTCCACAGTTCACAAGTACGTTCTGGACAGGCAAACGTGTGCCCTGCTGTCATTTACATTGGCTTTGTGTACTGCTGTACATTACACCAGGATTAGGAAGAGACAGATATACAGCTATTCCAAGACACCCTGCACTATAGGTAGCTATTATTGATCCCCACTGCTACAGAAAATGTCTGTTGGCTTTTAGAACACAGCTACTCTGGGATGGATGTGGGCAGATGAAACCTAAACTGGGGTACCTTACTCAGGTCCAATTTCATCTTGATCCTTCAGGGGCTGTTCTCACAAAGTGGAGCGAAGTTACCTAAATTTAGGGATTTACATCATCTGTCCGCTACTGTTTTACTCTGGTGTACAGGTTTCCCTCGATTTATGCTGTATACACGTTCCCAGAGAATGGCACATAAATTGAATTTGCATAAAGCGAACCCACTTTACAATGTAACAAATAGGGATAGGTTCCCATGGCAGGGAGGGAGGGAGGCAGTGAGGCTGGGACTAAGGAAGGGGCAGGAGGAGGGGTGCTGCTCCCAGGGCTGCACAAGGCAGCAAAGCAGAGGGAACAGAGCAGCACTCACCAGCTGTAGTGGCCCCAGGAGCAGCCAGTGCCAGCTGCCTGCACCAGGACGTGGCACAGCCCAGGAGCTGAGGTGAGTACAGGCACGGGGGGATGTTGTTGTGGGGAAATAATTTAGCAGTGCCGAAGCACACACAAACAAAAAATCACAACTTTGGGTTGTGACATCCCCCCTTGCTGAGAGCATAGCTAAATTATGCTATATACTCATATCTAGAACTTTGTCGTGAGTCATCAAACGAACAGATAAGCAAACAAACAAATAAACAAACATAAAATTCGCTGTCCTGGGCTTGAGTTACATAATAATCAAGAAACAATAATCAACACAAACACATAATCTGATTCATAACAAAACTGTACGATCAGGGCTTCAGTGGGCGTCATGGCGAAGTCGTACATCAGGTCCTCACTTTTTTTGGTGATGTCATCCCTCTCAGGGCTTCTCTTCGCCACGCACTCTGGATTCCGGATCTGTAAACAGAAAACTTCTAAAAAAAAATAGATTAGTGATCTTATTCAACAGACTTAAACAATTTTTATGGCTCATATTCTCAATTGGATGAAATCGTTGAGGATCCATCATCTGGCTCTTCTAAATAATGAAAACCTAACTCATAGGCCAATTGCCATTGGCCTGTGTCTCCTAAAATCCGAAGCTGCCGCTTGTTGAGTCCAGAACGCTGTAGGAGAAATCCAAACATGTATCGCTCCTCTAGGGTTCTCGGTGGCAGTGGTGGAAAATCGGATTCACGACGTTTGGTGCCTTGAAGTTCGGTCGGGTGTCGACAGTCCCGATCAAGAGATGATTTTGGCTCCATCAGGATACGCAGTTGTGACAACTGACAAAGAAGATTGCTTACAGGTTGATTTACCATTGGACTGAGCAGAATTCGGAGGACAACGATATTTTTTTGTCCATAAATCTCAAGGCAACTATCTAAGCTGTGAACGGTTACTGGAACGGTTCCGGGATCTCGTAGATGACAACGAGGCCATGGTCTTATTCGCTGGAGTGATGTGCAGTGGAATAGGCCAGTGAACGTTGACAGCTATCATGTCAATGTCAGTGACATGTCCTCTACTCCACGAAGCTTGTCTGACCAAGAAGCTTGCTTCTTCCTGATTCAGCAGGTCGGATCCAAGTTCCATGACCAAACGTCCTAACCATACAGCTAGAGTTTCTTCAGGCTGGATTCTTGACGCTCTACATAAATCCTGCAACTCGGCTCTGGTGCGAGCATAGTAGGCAGTAGCAATTCGATTGGTCATTGTTGTGGCCCCAGTGCGCTCCCCAGCAGACCTGAAAGTGGACCGGAAGTACTCCACTTCCGGGTTCACTGCTGAGCATACTGGAGAGCCCCCAATGCTGCTGTGGGATGCTCCATCTGCCCCAGCACTGAAACAGTCACAAACCACGCTGCTACCTCAAGGTATGTAAAAAAACTTTTAAAGCTGTGCCTGTGTCTGAATCTCTTGGCCCCAGTGCGCTCCCCAGCAGACCTGAAAGTGGACCGGAAGTACTCCACTTCCGGGTTCACTGCTGAGCATACTGGAGAGCCCCCAATGCTGCTGTGGGATGCTCCATCTGCCCCAGCACTGAAACAGTCACAAACCACGCTGCTACCTCAAGGTATGTAAAAAAACTTTTAAAGCTGTGCCTGTGTCTGAATCTCTGATTCACCGAATCAGCATCAAGTTGTCAGATTCGGATTCAGCAGAATCAAATTGGGGACAGTGATCCGAATCAACGGATCGAATCACTGCCCCAGATTTGGGCCAAATCCAAATCTGAATTGAATAGACCCTATTTCACACACCCTTACTAACCACCTGTAACCTTCCATGCCACTCAATAGCACGTTTTGCTCTTACTGGCTTTTTGGGCGGTGCCGTTTCTTTAACAGTTGACAGCTCACCGTTCAGTCAGATACCTCAGATAGTCCCCAGGGGTTCTCTCCTGCATGTCTTGTTGGAAAAAATGTGTTACTGGCAGGATGATTTTAAGTCCTGCCTTTCCTGGGTCCCTTCTTCAATCTTCCCACCTGGCTTTCTGCCTCAGGGCTCTGCCTCCCCTACACCCTGCCTTACACCAACAAGATGTTAATTCCAGACTGCAACTAGGATTTGTCATGGTAAAGGTTTTCTTATTGTACCCTTTCAAGTAAGAAAACTCTGATTTGGATAGCCTACTGTCCAGCTTTAGGCTGTACGTCAACTGGCCTGTAATTTTACCAGCCCCGAATTACCTTGCTCTCCGGTGTGCTTCTGTCTCTCTCTGGTTTGGATCCTCGGCAGCCCACAGATCCATCTCTCTCTTTTTTCTCAGGTTCGATGTCTTCCCACTCTCGGCTGGCCATATCTGGGATCCAGTGCTCCATCTCCAGTAAGCTGTTAGGCCCTCCTGGTCTTAAGTTATCCCTGCCTGGCCCATCTTAGGGCTGCCACCACATGCCCTCTGGGGGCTGTAAACAGCTCCGGGCCACTCTGGGGCCTCTGGAGGACTCACATCTGGTCCTCCCTGATCCTCATCCGGTGGGGTTTTTATGTCCCCTCCAGGGGTCTGGCCGGCGAATCGGCATTGGAACATGGCACCGCCATAAAGTAGGTGCCAGCCCCGGCTCTCCCCGCCCCATAGTGGGGTTTTTTCTTCTTTCTTCGGTGCGGTGTTTTCTTTCCTGCATCCCTGTTCTGGCTGCACTTCTGGTTTCCGGCAGTGTCCTCTCTCAGGTAAGTTTCTCTTCATGGTGGTGTCCCTGCCACACATCCCCCTACTTAAGTTGCCTTGTGGCGGAGGAGCGTCTCTGTTTTGGTTGTCAATAACCTTAATGTCTGCCCTGGAAGTGTCTGTCACCATTGCATCTGTCTCATTACATCTGGACAGGAAATCCACGATCTTGTTCGTTACTCCGGGCCTGTAACTCACAAAGAATTTAAAGGGCTGTAAAGACAAAGCCTGTCACGTTATTTGTGCATTATCATTCTTTGTCTTATTTAACCATTGTATTGGAGCATGGTCAGTCACTAACTTAAACTCTCTGCCAATCAAATAATAGCAAAAATAATTAACCTCCCATTTTATCTCCAAACACTCCCTTTCAATAGTGGAGTACCTTTTTTCAGCCGCGTTTAGCTTTTTGCTGGCAAAAGCGATTGGTCGCTCCATGCCTTCATGTTCTTGGCATAACACAGCTCCTATGGCTGTCTCTGACGCATCTGTCTGTAGGATAAACATTTTGGAAAAATCGGGTGTTATGACTACCACGTTGCTGCACAGCGCGCCTTTGATGTCCCTGAAAGCCACTTCCACTTGAGGTGTCCATTGTATGGAGCCGCAGACCTGCCCTTTCATTGCATCTGTTAGGGCTAAGGCCTTTTTGGCAAAGTGTGAAATAAATCTTCTATAGTAATTGGCCAGGCCTAGAAATGACCTCATCTGTTTCTTAGTTTGAGGGGGTAGGTAGTTTTCTATTGTAGCTGCCTTGCTCACCAAAGGTTGTATGACCCCTTGTCCAACTGTAAACCCCATATAGTTGGTTTCCTGCACACCTAATGAACATTTTTGGGGGTTAGCAGTCATCCCTACCTGATAAAGTTCTCGCAGTACTGCTTTCAAATGACGCATGTGTTGGAAACCATGATTGTGAATAGATAACGATGTCATCAATGTAGGGCACATTGTGTGGGGTGCGAGAACACAGTTCATAAGGCGCTGGAAGGTATCAGTGGCCCCATGGAGGCCAAAAGGCATCCATGTAAATTCAAATAACCCCCATGGTATGCTGAAGGCAGTTTTCGGCTGGTCTTTGGCTGCCATGGGTATCTGCCAATACCCTTTTGACAGGTTGATCGTGGATATGTACTGGGCTTGTCCTATCCTTTCTAGGAATTCCTCTGAAAGTGGCATGGGGAATGCATCAAATCTTGCAATTTCATTCACCCTCTGGAAGTCTATGCAGATTCTCAGGGAGCCATCTACCTTAGGTACTACTACCATTGGGCTTCGCCAGGGACTACAAGACGGTATTATGACCCCTTGGGCCAGGATCTTATGGATCTCCTGGCATACCTTGGTCTGTAAATAGTGAGGAATAATTCTCCACTTTTCTTGCACAATGGTTCTCTCTGCGGTGTTAATCTCATGCCTTATGCCCTTGGCCTTCCCAGGTCTTTCATTGAATATGTCACTAAACCCTTCTATGAGCGCTTGTAGCTGCACTCATTGGTCTTTATTCAGCCATGGCCCCTGTTCTACTTTCTCCTGCAGTTTTACCCTTCTCGACTGATAGTCTGCTTCAGGTCCTAATTCCTCGGAGGGGTCCTCCGGACTAAGTATCCAACCCTCTGGTTCCCGCCAGGCCTTTGTCAGGTTAACATGGTATATCTGTTGCTCCCTCCAGTGCTCTGGTCAATACACCTCGTACCCTACAGGGCTAGCCTATTTTATAAGGTCAAATGGCCCCTGCCATCTTGTTAACATTTTGTCTGCAGTTGTGGGGAGTAATACAAGGACCTTGTCTCCTACATGGAATTCCCTGACACGTGCTCATTTATCATATTCCTGGTTTTGCCTTTGCTGGGCATCTGCTAGGTTTTCCTGAGCTAATCACCTAGCTTGTCTAAGTTTTTCCACCATCTCCTATCTATGTCGCTGGATTCTGACTTTCTGCCATCCTGTACTTTTCCATTCCTCCCTTATTTCTTGCAGCAAGCCTCTTGGCTTATGTCCAAATATTAAATCAAACGGAGATAGTTTGGTGGATGTCTGGGGCGTGTCCCTCAATGCAAATAGCAGAGGTATCAGAATTAGATCCCACCTTTGGGTTCCTCCTGAGCACAGAGCCGTAGTAAATGTTTAATTGTGCTGTTTAAACGTTCCACCAGACTATTGGTCTGTGAATGATAGATAGAAGTCCATAACTGCCAGATTCCTAGCACCTGCCACATGGCTTTAATAACCAGTGCCATAAAGTTTGTGCCTTGGTCTGTGATTATTTCTCTTGGGACTCCCACCCTTGATATCCATTTTAATAATTCTTCGGCAATTTGAGGTGCAGTTGCCGACAGTAGATGTACTGCCTCCAGGTAACGGGTCGCATAGTCTACTATGACTAATATGTCCTGGTACCCTGCACTACTCTTTGTCAGGGGGCCCACAATGTCTAATGCTATTCTGTCGAAGGCTGTCTTAATCAGGGGCATCACTTGCAAATGGGCCTTCAGTGGCCATCTCTCTTGACCCTTTGGCATTAAGGACAAGCCTTGCACTACCGTGTGATCTCTTCCCTCATCCCTGGCCAGAAGAACCTTTGTTCAATCTTGGAGATGGTCTTGTCCCTCCCAAAATGGCCTCCCATTGGGGTAGTGTGTGCTAATTCCCATACTCGTCTACAGAAGGGGTGTGGTACCATCAATTGTCATGTCCATTCACCTGAGTGGACACTTCCTTACTCTATATAATAGCCTGTTATGTATTTCAAAATGTGGATCACTTATGGTCAGAGCTGGCTGGGTCACCTCATTCTCGATATGGGCCACCTCTTCCCCTTGAATCCTCAAGAATTCCTTGTCATCTTCCTGAGTCATCCTGAATTGGATGGTCCCATGGCTGCAGTTCCCAAGTTCACCAAATCTTCTTCCCCCGGGGAAGATGCCTCTTCTTCAGCTACCCAACCTTTGACTTTGGGCCAGCCTTTCCTTTTCAATTTGTCCCTATGGACTTCCTCTAGGACTTTGTACAAAGGGGGCCAGTCCAGTCCTATGATCATTTGGCCATCTAATTTGGGTGCGAATCCCACCCACATTCTTCCCTTCCAGTTGGCTATCTTCATGTTGACATAGCCTCTCTTGTACTGATCGGCCTCCCCATGGATGCAACACATCCTTACCAGCTTTCACCAGTCTGTGGCATCTTCTGGTATCAATCCAGCCCTCACTAGAGTCTGGGAGCAACCCATGTCTAGGGTAGCTTGTACTGTCTTACCAGCTACTCAGGCTGTCACCATAGGCCTATCCCAAATGGCTACTTCCTCACACTGCCTGAAGCTGAAATCCAACTCTTGAATGGCTTTGTTGGCTTCAGATTGTTCCTTTAACCCCAGACTGTCCCCCACTGACTTCCATCTTTCTTGCCTGCCCAGTGTGCATTCCCAAGAGATGTGGCCTGACCTCCCATATCTATAGCACATTACCCCTTTTCTTGGGTACCTCTAAGCTGTGTAATATAGCTGCCTTTAACTTATCATAATCATAGGCCTATTCCCTAGGAAGGGCCTGGTATGCCGCCTGAGCTTTCCCCACTAGCAGGGACCCTAATTGGCTTGCCCACTGCAGCCTGTCTAGCTCCATTTGTATGGCTGTTCACTCAAATGATTCGATATATGCCTCAGCATTATCTTCTTTGGTCATCTTGTGCATTCGGAAAGAGGTCCAGTTTCTCTGCAACCATTCTTGTTGCTGCAGCGCCTATTGTCGCTGGACCTCTAGCACTTTAGTAACAGTATGTAATGTCTGGCCTAACAGCTCAGTTTGGGGTGCTAGATTTACCTCCATCTCCATGTCAGCCTTCAGGGTCAACCCCTCCTCGTGTTTCCCAGCCAGTGCACCAATTTGTAACCTCCTGTGCTGCTCACTAGTGCATTTCACTCTTACTGGCTTTTCAGGCACTGCTGTCTCTTTAACGGTTGAGAGTTCGCCATTTAGTCAGATATCTTGGAAGGTCCCCAGGGGTTCTCACCTGCCACATCTTGTTGGAATAAAGTCATTATCAAGAGGATGATTTTAAGTCCTGCCTTTCCTGGGTCCCTTCTTCAATCTTCCTGTCCGGCTTTCTGCCTTGGGGCTCTGCCTCCCCTACACCGCCTTACTCAAACAGATGTTAATTCCAGACTGCAACTAGGACTCATCATGGTAAAGGTTTTCTCGTTGTACACTTTTAAGTCAGAAAACTCTGATTTGAATGGCGTACCATCCGGCTTTAGGCCGTATGTGAACTGGCCTGCAATTTTACCAGCCCCGGATTACCTTGCTCTCTGGTGTGCTTCTGACTTCCTCTGGTTTGGGTCCACGGCAGCCCACGGATCTCTCTCTCTCTTTTTCTCAGGTTTGACATTGTCCCACTCCCAGCTGGCCATATCCGGGATCCAGTGCTCCGTCTCCATTAAGTAGTTAGGCCCTCCTGGGCTTAACTTATCTCTGCCTGATCCCTCTTGGGGCTGCCACCACATGCCTTCTAAGAGACTATAAACAGCTCCGGGTCACTCTGAGCCCTCCAGAGGATTCTCGTCCGGTGGGGTTTTTATGTCCCCTCCAGGGGGCCAGCTGGCGAATCGGCGTTGGCACGCCACCATAAAGCGGGTCCATGCCAATGCCAGTGCCAGCCCCAGTTCTCCCTGTGCCCGTGGCATTTTTTTTTCTTAGTTTTTCCATGCGGCATTTTTTTTCTCCATGTCCCTGTTCCAGCTGTGCTTCTGATCTCTGGCAGCGTCCCACCAGCTCTGTGCCTCCTCCCTTAGGTAAGTTTCTCTTCATGGTGGTGTCCCCGCCACACCACCTCTGCTTAAAGTGGCTGAGACATGTCGATGGACTAAGGCATGCAGTAGTCGACTGAAAAGGTCAGAAAAGCACCTGTACTCTGATATTGTACTAATACTGAGGGCTCCATTCAGCAAAACCCACCAAAGGAGAAACACTTCTCTAATGAAATAGTAAATGTATTAATTAATGCTTTAAATGGGCTTAATAACACCGCATTTTCTCTAGATTTTTTTAAATATTTCCCATAAAAGTACAAACTAGTAACAATACTGACTCCATTCCCGTACCCAGGGGAATATGCCCTACCTGGGTTCCATGCATCTTGGGTTTCAAAGTACAGAGCAAGCAGAAATACTCATCTTCATACTCTCGCCTAAGAGCAGATATTGGGAAATGAGGACAGAAGGATGGGAAGGTTTATGAGCCTTGACTTTATGCCCCCTACTCAAGGGCCAGACTGGTGATATAGCTCAGCAGCATGATACTATCCCCAAGAAGCTGAGAGGAAGGATGGGAGCTATTGTGACTCAGGTGTTTCTTTGAACCCTAATTCCTCTTGCATCTTATACCTCCTCAAGAAGTTATGCTGGGCTGTGCCCAGTATCACAGTCTTGCCCAAGAAGAGTAAGAACTTATATTAGAACTATTGTGGGTCAAACTGTGATCCCCTTCTTCACTCTGAATAGTAACTTACTCTCTAGGAAAGTACAGTAGAATAACTTACTCTACAGGAAATCCAGTGAAGTCAGTGGGTGAATATCTTAACCCTATGGAAATCAGAAGAGATATCGTCTTTGATTTCTGGGGGGGATCCAGATTTCACTGAATTTGGAGTAGAGTGCAGCCCCATGTAAGGAAGGGTGTCAGAGCATGGCCCCACATTTTTGATTTTCAGTAACATGCCTGACAGTGTCTCACTTGTTTTCATGTCATTCCAAAAGAAAGGCAAATCAAGGCTTAGGTTATTTTTATCCATTTTATTGATATTGTACATATGCTGATATATAGTGCATTACAATACTGACAGCTAGATTCTTTATAAATGTTTAGTTTAACTATCTTTTTAAAATTTTCACAATAAAAATAATCAAATACCATGCCAACATTTTGTTACAAATTATCACGTTAATCCCATTTTGATTTCATGACATACATATCTGTACAGAGGACCCCATATCACAGAGCATTCACAGTGCATAAGGTCACAGTCATTGAAAAAATAAATAACATGATAAATAGATTTGTGCTATTTACAGTTTACAAAGTCATCACTTTCAGTTTTCAAATTAAGCAGCTATAGAAATGTGTACTAGTATTTAAAGAGGTACTGCACCTCTGCAGGGTGCATTGCAAATGCCTGCAAGTGTGAAACAAAGGGAAGTGTAAAAGGATCAGAAGTTATTTCAGTGTTCACAAATGTCGCTGAATGTTTTCCTGCAACCAAGTTGATACTGGGAGCCAAATTCTGTTCTTGGTTCCACTGGTGCAAACCTGGACTAACTCCAAGGACATCAATAATGAAGTGACATGGATGAGAATCCAGTGGAAGTGAGGGCAAGAATTTGGTTACAGCTTTGTTGCAGAATTTCAGGCATTTTGAACGTAACTGCTGCTGTAGTAGCAGATTTAGTTCTTTGTATACGCAAATGGTATATGGATGAAGGCCATTATCTTGCTGCAATAACCCTCTGAAAAGGGGCTCAGTGGGTATTAGTCATTTGAAGACTACCTGTCTGATTTTGATATATTCTGATACCTTTTGATTTTGCTACAACTCCCTGTTGCAGTACATCAATCTTCACATTTGCCTTTCAAGTTTACCAAGATCAACTCAAAGATCAGCAGGCCTAAGATGACATACATTCTTTTTGCAGAAATAAAAAGAAACAGAATTAATTTCATACCAGCAATTGCCTTTAAGGTACAATGAAAATGATGCTAGCTCTCAATTACCAGTAGTTTCTGTTAGACAATGCTTTATATATCAGAAGTACAGTAGCAAGAAAATGTGCAATACATGAATTGCCACTTATTAACCATTTCAGCAAATGTTGCAAGAGCTACACATACTTTAAATTTAAATGCACAGATGTGTAGGACCTTGTTGCTTTCCCCAGGAAAAGACTTCAGGACCCCACATACTGGTGCCAAGTTCTGCCCTTGGCATCATGATGAAGCCACTACAGTAAAAGCCAGCAGAAATATATAAATACAGGTTCAAGAGGCCCACAAGGTTTTAAACCTGTGCATATTTTGTTCTAGACAACAGTGTTGGGGATGGTGGGTTAAACGTTGGAAAACAATAGTTACCCATCTGAACACATCAATGTGAATAAAAAAGCTGCAAATGGCTTTTGTCGCAGGATGTTGGGAATAAATTCCTCACTAAACATCTGCGTAGCTATTTCATAAATCCTACCACCTAACAAGTTTTAAAAAGTCTAGAGCTCAAACTCAGGGAAATAAAAAGGGCAATGCATAATGCATATAGAATTTGTTTTTCTTTTTAATATTTGATCATAGGTAAATCAAGGAGATGAAGCCTGCTATTGCCAAATTTTATCAATGTGCCTTTTTAATAGAAAAATTCTTTGGTTTCACCTGGGTATATTAGCGTTATTCACTGTTTGCTTTAAACAACGCTAGGTCAGATTTCTTCCCTGGCATGAATAATCAGGCAGTATTTATATAAACTCAAAATTTGCCATTGAAAACATTTAACCAGGTTACAAATAACTGACATACAATTTCAACAAATCCTGGAATGAGCCGTGCAATGGATGATGCCAAAACTCAGATGGCCAGCTAGAAGAAAACATTCAAACCAGACACAGAAACAAGTGCATGGTTTTAAGCACATTTACAAGGGTATTCAATGAGATGAATGAAAAGTTCTCTATAAAAACAGCATTAAAAGGACACTAGTAAAAATGATGGGTTCCTCCACCCTTTAAATGTTGACAAGATGTTAATAAATATAACCCAAGCCCAGAAGCTAACTATGCATTTTTAACAACTGCAGAAAACATATACAAAAATAAAATAAAGTTGGCACACCAATGATGACTGAGCCAGGAGGAAAATTACCACTCTGCTGTGCATTTACAGCAGACTCCAGTGTTTTTTAGGCTGAACTGCAACCCAGAAAGCAACGCTTATATCATCAGTTACCAAAGCCCACACAACACTAGCTTCTAAAATTTAGATTTACAAATGAAGGGTCTGACTCTGAAGTCCTTATTCAGCCAATACTCATTGAAGTAAGTGGAACAGGTCCTGGTTAAGGAACTTTACAACTCAATGTGAGCACCGTAGAAGTGAAGTTCTGGTCCCATGGAGGTCAATGGCAAAGCTCCCACTGAGCCACTCTGGGAAGGATTTCACAATTTTGAAGGAGTCTTTAAGAGCAGGGGCCAAATTCTCTCATTTACAGCACTGGAAATCCAAAGTGACTTAATCTGTGTAACAAACCATAGATTGTAGCCAAAGATTTTTGTTTCAGGGAGGGGCAAATTTTCAGACTCTGAAATATGAGATGAAGAGGATAGGGAAGTGACACAAAACCCAGAGTCTGTGAGTTTCTCTTTTATTAGGGAGTACAGCAAGACACTTAGCTATATGCTTAACTTTAAGCATGAGATCAATCTTGTCGAAATTAAGCTTTGCCAGATGCAAAATATTTTTTTTCTGAGTAACTCAGTTTGCTGGGAAATTTTGTATCACATAAATAGTTTTCCCTTTCAAATCCACCAACTTTCTTTTCACCCTCGAGCTGAACATTAATTATATTATGCAACAGCACAACAACCTTCAGGCTGAGCTGGCTAACTTTGTGCCAGGGTTGATAGAACAAATGGGTGCAGACTTTTCCATAAGCAATGGGAGCAGTTGCAGCATAGGATGTTACTGATTCCAGGGTGGTGGATGTGAATGCCTGCTTTTTTTTTGGTTTTTACAGGATGGTGCATTTCTTTTAATGTACAGAGGCACAAGTATAATTTTGTTGCTATAATTTATATAATCTTGAAGATATTCAATTACTGAAAAAAATGATTCCTCACACTTATAGCAATGTAACCAGCAGTAAAACCTTTCCCAGGCTACTCAAATTATCTGCATGATTCGGGTTCTGTGGATGTCTTCCTTTAGTTTTGCATATGGATAAAAGTGGAAATCTATATTGTAAATTAATTTGCATGAGTATTGGTCATCAAGGCTCTAATACAGTGCATAATAGTTCTTTGGCAAATGATGTATCCCTGCTCAAACAGTCCCGTTAGAAGAAACTTTTTATCGCTATTTATTTACTGATAAGTATAATAGTTTCTTTGTAATAGGTTCTGAGGTCTAGGCATTATGCTGATCTGCAGAGGTCAGTCAGAAACAATTCTGAGTCCAAACTTTCTCAAAGTCTGACGAGGATCTCAATGCTGGTGAGGTCCATTGTGGAGGTGGGAGCAAGTCAAGACATTTCAGTCCAGTGTTTCAGTTTGGGACAATCTCTGGGTAGGACAAGATACATCAGAAGCAGGGGATAACTGAAGCATGAAAGTAGCACCCTTTTAGGCAGGTAATTCTAATGGGACTCATGAGGATACATAAAATTAACAAATCCCATGCATATTTGTACTGAGAATCAATGGTCAGGGAACCTGTGAACTTTTGAGCCTTGCTTGGCTCAGAAATATGAATATTCAATATACTTTGCTGAACCTGACTCTGTACATTTTAATGATAAAAATCACTGTTGCCTCAGGTGATCCCTAGGTAGTCATGATATTCAAGATCAACCTGTGGCTCAGACTACATTCCTGTAGTATAAAAGACCCTGACTACTGGGGCGTTTGATCCGAGTAGAATCAAGGAAGTAGGCCTGCAACTGTACAACCAATAGGACCGGGTAGGTGTGCAACAGGTGGAGTCATCAATCTATCCTTACCTTCATTCCAGCCAGCACATCTAAGCCAACATGGCAGGAGTTATTACCAACAAATTACCCGCTGTGTAACAACCAGTACACATTACCAACAAATTACCCTGTGGAATAAAGGATATAAAGAGGGTAGGAGCTGGGGCTTCTGCTGCCCTGCTGTCCCTGGAATGCTTCTAGGGTCATGCAGCAGTGTTCTGTACTTTACTTGTATCTTCATGGCACAGTCCCTCCCTGGCTAACAGCCTCTACAGTATGAAAACAATGAGGACATGCATGGCTTCAACCTCTTTCCATGTTAAACCATAGTGAAGATATTTTGAATGCCATGAAACAGAGACATCTGTTTGCCTGAGGGCTAATGATAAACATCTACTGGTTACGCCTTCCTATCTAATAGTGCCGCCTAATATAGTGATATTTGTTACCACCTTTAGGACAGGTTAGTTGAACCAGTAAGGTGGAACACTCAAAAACTTAGCTTAGTTGCTAATACTGACATTTGTACCAAAGAACAGTAAGACAAATAACAGGTATATTTCCTCTCTCCTGTACAACTACATTGAAAGGATCTTCCTGTTGTTATGAAAAACTCAACAGTAAAAACATATTCCTTAATTAGTATCCAAATAAAAAACAAACACCCAAAACAAAACAAAACAAAACCTTGCTTATAAACACACTGCCTGATGTGATTAAGGTTCTACATGCAACTTTGAAAGAATTATGTCATAGATGGATTAAAAAAAATTAATATACATAAATATCTCTAATCAGTATGTATTTCCTAAGGTTTTAAAGTATCCTTTTGTTGACATAGTAAGGGGCATCTTCGTAATAGGCTTAAGTGCAAAATATTCATGTGTTTAAAAATGCATCAAATCTTTAATTAACTGAGACTTTTTCCTAGAAACATTAAAAAAATAAAAAAATCTATGTATAAAGTTAGCTGTGCTTCTTTAGAAACCTTTAAATGTTTTTGTTCATATACAACTTTAAAATATTTTTAAAGTAGCAGTTTTAAAACATCTTAATTTTTTTGGTGACTCTTTTTTGTACCACCACTACAGCATATGATGTTACATTTTTGTTTGTATTCTTTGAGCCAGATTCTACTGTCGATTACACACAGAAAAAATATTTTAAACTAGTTTTATGCTACTGCAAAAGATATCCAAATCTGGCTGGGAGAAGAGGGAGTTAAACAGTTCAGCTCTAGATTAAGTCAAGCTTTAAAACTTTCTGCATGCAAACAGATCGAGGAGCTGGTTCCCGTGATAGACTTGCTCTTGTCATCGTTGTTTAATATCAGCACTGTGTAGTATCAGGCACCCATCTTTACAGAGTTTGTGGGGTGTAGCAACAAATGGAGAAGAATGCAGCAGCTTCTAGATCAATAGCCTAATGATGAAGCAACCCTCCCCCTAAATCCACAGTGCAAATTGCAAGCAGTTCTGGAATGTATTTGGGTTATAGTTTTCTGATGATAACAACAACGATTGCTGGATATAGAGCACTCAGTTGGACTCCTGCCTTTTAGTGTCTTCTAAAATTACAAAAGTGTGCTTATGGATGTAAATGCAAAATGTTATTTACAGGCTTAATGTTCCACAAATATTAGTGTATAACTGTACAGTGGTCCTTGCTGATGGTAAAACATTTTTCAAGTATGAACCGCTGTGGGTTTATTCTCTTTTTGAATATTCAAATTCTCTTCCTCTTACCACTCATCATCAAAAGTGATACAGTATTAACCATCTTCTCTTCTTTCTCTGTCAAATTGTTCATGCATTCTTAAGAAAACAATGGTTAAGCATCACCATCAAAGGCTTATGTATGTCAATGCAGTTCCTCTATAAACAGAGCACTTGAATGGGGAAAAATGTCCTCAACGTCATATGCCATAATATGTGCACTGGTCCTTCTGGTATTGTAGCTGAGATCCTTTAACTGAGCCAAGAACAGTTCTTAGCTTGCCTTCTTTTCTTCCATGGAGAATAAATGCCAAAAAAAAAAAAAGAAAAAGAAAGATGAGAGTTTATTAATGTTCTTGCTTGATTGTCTGCATACAGGAGAAGGGAAACCACAAAAGAATGCTGCTGAAGTGGGACCTTTGAGAAATGGGACCTCTGAGCAGCAATATCCAAAGGAGGCAAATGTTTTGGTTGCCTTGAGCTGGCATGTTCCAAGAAAGGTTTGTTTGTTTTCCTTCCAAAGCTAAAAGTTCTTGTTAACTGATGCAACAGAAAAGACACTTAAATTATCAATGAAGAGAAAAAGTAGAAATGTAAATGTCCTGTCACTTACTGGACAAGGAGTTAAGAACATCTGAGTCTCTCTCCTTTTGTGTGGCTTATTTAAAGATTTTCTCGGCACATTGGGAAGTTGACAAAGGTGAAGACATTGAACTCTATTAATATAGAGAAACACAGGAAAACGGCATAAAGAAGCAACACATAGATGCCTAGTTTCTTGTCAAGTTTCCATTGATTTATATGGATTCCAGCCACCTGTAAGTATACAAAGTGTTAGTTAATTATGTCTCTAAGGAAACAAATATTACAAGCTAAAAATAAGGAGTCTTTTGAATTTGATATCCTTAAATGTGCTAAAAATATAGTCTTGATCATTTTACAGATTACAAACAATGTTCCTTTTTTCAACCGGAGATAAGGTGTATAAGGCCAGACCAAGTTAGTTAAAAATAAGGGCTTGATTCTCAATTATGTTAGGGCCTCATTACAAGAAGGTGTAAAGTGGATATAACTAAGTTGGGCCTCTTGGAGATCTTTTCAGAGGGGCAGGGCAGTGTGGATTCCTTTTCATGTAACTGAGAATGAAGCCCAGGTGCATTTAATTTCAACACAATCTATGAACTTCTAGTCCTGCAGCTCCCACTAAGTGTTTCAGTACTGCCTAAATTAACACACATAAGTACCACATGTTCTTCCCTATAGACCACTGGCACTTTACAGAATACTGTTTCTTACATCAACTTTAGAGAAGCTGGAGAAGAAAATGCTATCGAGTTCAGAACCAACTGAACCAGTAGAAGTTGTTCTGATGTAGAGTTTGTGTTTTTGCAAAAACAGACCTATATGCCACCTGTATCAAACTGGTTAAGCAGCTGACCAGCATTAAGAAACTATAGACATGTATAATAGTATTTAAAGAGGTACTGCACCTCTGCAGGGTGCATTGCAAATGCCTGCAAGTGTGAACCAAAGGGAAGTGTAAAAGGCCACAATGCAGACACTGGCCAGCGTTTTCAAACCTGGGTGTCTGGTGCAATGTACATGTAGGCTCCTAGATAAAAACAGGACATTGTGTACATTGCAGGTATGCTGCTAGCATTTATGAAGCTAGGTCAGGACAGGAAAGAGTCTAGCTTGCGCAGCATGGAACTCTCTGTGGGCTAATTTAGCCTGCCAGGAAGAAAGGTAAATTAGCCCACACAATGCTCTTTGCAGCTCTGGTTAGATTGCATCTGATACCTTAGGTAGCGAGTTGGACATGGTCTTATTTTTCTCTTGATAGGAAAATGACTACACTCTTTTCACTCTGACTACATTCACAGCTGAAACCATTCTTGTAGAGAGTCTGCAGTTTATAACTGCTACCCTCTCATTGCCCAAGTAATATGAAGGAAAATATTTTGTCTGTTTTCACGCAAGAGGCACGATCAAAAATTTTAAACTTTTGTTCTTTTAACAAAGCTCCTACCCCTTCATCGGGGGCCAAAAATATAAAAAAAGACTGATTTTCACATGTACCTAAAGATATTACTTTTATCTCAATTATATGAGGACTAATGTTCTCAAATAAATTTTGCATGGACATGAGTATGATGATAACTGTTCTGTTTAGATTTTCTACTCAGATGACATGCCTGTAGCTCATCAATACCCATGGGCATCTTTCATAATGATCCTTAGATAATCCTTCCACAGTTTGCCAAAGTGCTAGAGCAGGGGTGGGCAATTATTTGGGCTGGAGGGCCCCTTAAGAAGTTTTGGTAAGTTGTTGTGGACCATGTGGGGGTTGGGGGCTGACCTGGCTCAGTACAGTGGTTTGGGGGGTGGGGGAAGGAGGGGGCAGGAATCATTTCTATCTGGCCCTGGGGGTGCCAGACAGAGCAGAGGGCAGCCAGGTCTCCATGGAGATTGTCCCAGGACCCCCATGTGTGCTTGGCCGGGCAGATGGGATGGGGCTGTAGATGGGTAGGGAGTGGCATCCATGAGTGGGATGGGCAGGCAAGGCCGGGACCGGGATCACAGGGTTGTGGCAGCATGGGGCCAGGGCATGGGACAGAGCCACAGTTCACTCCCCACATGCCCCTGTGATGGCTGTCAGGTCTGCAAGCAGGGACATGCAGGGAATGTAGTGCAGTTCTGTCCCAGCCTTACACTGTCACTGCCCTGTGATTCTGGCCCTGGCCCTGGCCACACACCCTGTACCCAATGCTGCTCTCTGCCCACTCGTGGCCCCATCCTGTTTGCTCAGCCAAGCATGCCCTACCCACAGGGGTCCCAGGCTAGTCTCCATGGATAACCTGCCCATCTGGTGGGGGGGTATGGGACAGACCAGATGGGGTGCCTGGGATGTGGGGCCAGGTCTGGCGGCAGTGGCAGACACTAGCAGTGGCAGCTGAGTACAGTGAACTGCTCCCTCAGGAGCTGCCAGGAAGCGAAGTCCAGCTGCCATGCCACCCCTGTCCCACTGTACTGCACGCCTGGGGATGGTGTGACCAGCCGCATGCACCATGGCCCAGGCTGCCCCCCTCCATCTGGGTTGGGTGGAGCTGAGGGACCTGTTGGGGGGTTGGATAGAATCCGCTGGCAGAACAGGTCCGGTCCGCAGGTCGTATTTTGCCCACTCCTGTGTTTGAGGCCCACATGACACAATATCAAATGCCACAATTTATCAGTTCAGATGCAATTAGAACATTTGCTTAACAAATCACTGCACTGTAGAAAAGCTGAGTACCAGTGACACTTTCTGCCGGGGGCTGAGACTGCAAAGGGGTTCTGTTTGCATGGACCACATATCAGATTCATAGGTATCATAACTACATATTGAATAGGGATGGAACTTTGTGGCCCTGGTCATCATATCACCGTAGTGTATAATTGGTCATTCAGAAGCACAGACATACAGCAATGCAAAGTCTATGGGAATGAGCACAGTCTCCAACTGTTTGAGAAAGACTTATAACAACTGTTAGTAAGAAGTGATATTTGTATTTTCATGGTTTGAGTCTTCTCATGTTGAGCTCAATGAGAACTTAATCTCTGACATCAGTGCATGTAGTATCAGGCCATAGATGCTGATTTGAACTAACTTTAAATTAGAATGAATGATTCTCTTATCCAGCCATTTGTTACAAAGTAAGGGCCCAATCCTGAGAGCTACAAAGTAGGTTCCTGCTAGGTGTTGAGATCCTCTGATCTTTGACAGTGGTTTGTACCTCATTGGTGAGCACTGGTCCTGATTCAATGCCCTCTGAGGTCATGGGTCATTGACTTTCCTTTGACCTCACTGATTGTTAGATGAAGCACTACGAAAACAGACATAGCATGCCTCTCTTTTGTCCTGGGATCCTAGAGTTGCCAGTGCCATGAAGTATGTGAGATACCTGTGAAGTATGAGAGATAAAAATGTGCTAACACTGCCCCTACCCCCCACCCCTGTTTACTTCTGTAATTTAATTACTAATCATCCCAAGGACAATCCTATCAGGCTGTGTGCCTTCCCTGGCTGCCTACTGGCAGAGGAGCACCCGTGCATCATGGAAGGGCCAGACATGTAAATAGCTGCGCTACTCCTCTTTTGTCCTAGGTTTTGACTTGGATGAATTCTGCTCAAATGATAGGTCTGTTTAGAGCCTTTCAGAACATGTTAGTTGGGATGGTAAGTACTTCCAATTTCTCCTATTACAATGTGAAAACTACACATTTGACTGTAACAACTTATTATACAAACTGTATACTGAATGGAGTTAAATTTTACAACCACAGAAATACTTACAGTAAGAGCTACAGATCCCAGCAGAAGCACAACTGAATAGACCAGCCCCTTGCTATTTATCCTAACCTGTGAGAATCAAATACAAAGAGCACTTGTTCAGCGTATATTAAAGAGTACATTGGAAAATTAAATGTTTCTTGATGTATACTATTCCACATTCCATTCTAAATAATATTTAGAATTCAAAACTATTTTACATAATTTAAGCCATATGAATCCTAGATGCCTAGTCCTTGATATATTCACTATAACAGAATGGGAGGATTTTTTTTAAAAGGTCAGTGCAAGGGTGTGGACAATCACACAAAGCACTTAAGTGCTATCTGTATGGTATAAGGCAGAGGCTGGGCTGAGTCGTGCCATGTTCACTCCAAGAACACTAGGTCCTGAATCGGAAGTAGTGCAATCATGTTAGGGTGGCACTGTGCACACACAATGAGTTCTGCTGAGGTAGTTGCTGGCATGTGTGGAGAACTACACAGTTTGGGAGCCAACTTGCATGGAGAAGGCCCAGTGTATCTCAGATGTGTTGCCTTGTGTTGAACAGAGACAATGGTATAGCAGTTTTGGCTGGCAGATCAAGGAGGATAAACATTAACATCCTCATTTTACAGACAGGTAAACTGAGCACACGGGGTTAAGAGATCTGCTCAAAGCTGCACAGTGACAGAAGGGCAGAACCAGAGGTAGACATACTTAGCCTTCTTCTCCTGCCACACATTACAATTAACTCCCACTAATGAAAACAGGAAATAACTGTATCTTGTAGTATGGAAACTACTCCCATACTGGCTGATTTCTTGGCTAGGAAACAACCACATGTTTTATTTATTCCAATAGAAGAGCTTAGGTTTTTTTTTTACACTGCTTTCTACTGCAATATGTTTTAAGTAAGCAAAAAAAAAATATATAAAAAATTTAAAAATATAAATATATACATACAGACGATCCATAATCAACCACCATAGTTTGCAAGCCCCATGGGACGCCAAGGCCTACTAAAATGTCAAATACATTGCTCCCTATTGTGTTGGATACTGCCATATCACCAAGGCCTGGGGGGAAAAACAAATCTCAGTTAAAAACAAAGCACAGGAAAAGCTTTTGAAAAAAGGAGGTGGTGCAGAAAGAGAAGGAGCCAGTACTTTAAACAGAGCTGCCTTAGCACTGCAAGTCCCACACAGGCCATTGGCCACGTATCCAAGTTCAGCAGCTAACTGGAGCAACATTTGCATACCTTTTAACAATACATAAAAAAAGCTCACAACCAAAATATTTTATTTGTGCTTCTGTGGCTTCTATCAGCTGGGATAGGTGGAGAGTAAACACCTGGTATTTGAGTTTGATACCAATGAAAAAAAAAGTTTTTCTTCTTTATACTGTTCACTCCACTTTATTCACTATTCAGCCAGAGAGAAAAGCTGTGGGTTGAATTTTATGTTGGAATGCACTCTGGGAGCGTGTCCAGATAAGCATGCACATGCAGTGTTCAGTGTTGCAAACCACACGTTGCACATGCAGGCATTCCCCATGCTGCTAATTTGCAGTACAGCAGGTTTTTGCAGCATGGCTAATTTGCCGCACGGTGTCAAAAAACCTGTGCCTGAAAAAAGCGGGGTTACACTTGTGGCGGCAGTGTGCTGCCCAAGACTGGAGCCTGAGCGGCTGAAGCCGTGGTGCGGCTGCTGGTCAGGCTCCACATATTGGATCGCTGCTGCTGGAGCCCCAGGAGGCCCCCAGGACTGGCTGCTGGGCCAGTCCAGATGCTGGCCCCAGTCTTCCCTACCCTTACCCCTTGGGGCAACTTGCCACATGCCAGAGGTCCCAGGGACAAGTAGCAGTGGCACAACTATGTAATATGTTTGTGCTATTCTTGTATTACAGATGTGGGGGCTGTACTGGCCTCTTCTGGTGGCTAATTTATCTCCTCAGAACTCTTGTTGGTTTATTGGAATCTGTATGAGGCCTGGCAAATGGAGAACCACCCTTTGGCAATAAGGGCTGTGAGAACTGGAATGCTGTAAAATACTAGTATTACCCCCTGTTTCTCTCCCTGTGTAATACGGAGGAATACATGGCCAAGCTTTAATGGTGTTAAGCAACAACAAGAAAGAATGTGGCCACAAATACTTCTCAAGTGAAAAAAACTGGGAAGCTGAAAAAAAAAATTAGCTATGTAGAAATATGTCAGACATTCTTCAGGTATTTCAATAGGAAAATTGAAAATGACGTGTTAAAATTAATCTGACCCTGCTCTGTGTTAACAAACCTCAAGGGAATATGCTATGTGTGCATGCATTCAGACTGAAGCATGCTTGAAGCAGGTATCCTCTGTTCACTCTGTATTTTTGCCCAAAAGCCTATGGAAATCTTTTTGAAATCAATGCAAGTTTTACACATGACAAATATCAAATCTGCATATGTACTGTGGGTTTACAATCATATTTTTGGCTGTTATTTTCTTGTTTATGGGTTGTATGGTTTATATCTCTGTAATGTGATCAATATAAGCTGCACTTTCACTGTTTAATGACTTGCCAGAATGCATTTTTTTCCTGATTGTACAAATCACTTAGAACAGGAGTTCCCAAACTATGGTAAGTGTACCCCTGGGGGTATGCAAGGTATCTCAGGGGTATGTGGGAGAAATTTTGTAATGGCGGATTTAATTTTCATTATAATAATAATTTGCATTTAAGGGGTTAAAATATAAAATGTGTGCTGGTAGGGGTACATGGGCAGCTGGTAAATCTGGAAGGGGCTATGCAATAAGAAAAAGTTTGGGAACTTCTGATTTAGAAGTAACAAGTGCCCTGTATTCACAACCAAAGCAACAACAGGGGAGGGAGTACTTTTTTGTTCTGAGTTTATATAGTCCCTAGCACAGTGGGACCCTGGTCCCTGACTAGGCCCTACTCCCATACAAACAACTTCAACAAGCACAATTGGGAAACGTGCATATTAAAACAGCAGAGCATACAGTATGTATGTGAAATCATTAGAACTTTCAAACAGAAATGATACCTTGTCTTGCTACTATTAAGCTGGCCATGCAGTCTGGTACACTTGTTCCTGCTGCTAGGAAAGTAATGCCCATGATAACATCAGGAATCCCCAGAGTGTATCCAATCACAGTAACCTGTGCAGTAAGGAAAAACAGAGCCATTTGTATTAATTAGGAAGTCTCTCTCAGACTAATCCTGAAATTCCAATACAGTTGTGTTTCCCTTTTCACTTTCATTTCCAGAGGCTGGCATGACAAAGGTTAAACACCACACACACATGCGCGTAATGAACCACAACTGTAGCAATAACTTGACTAAAAATGGCGTGCACACACCTGTGTAATGAAACAAAGCTGTAGCAACAACCTGACTAAAAATGGCAACTATGAGGTGTATAAACTTTTAGACAGACAAGGTTCTTTGGGTGAATCTGATATCTTTTATTAAACCAACTTAAATAGTTGGGAAAATGTTTCTTAACAAGCTTTCGGGTTTAAAACCCCTTCTTCAGGCTGAGAAAGCATCTGCAGTTGGTGTGTGCTCTTCCTGGATTCATTCCATCCAACAACAGCACACACCAACTGAGCACGCTGAGAACGGGGAAGAGATAATGCTTCTTCCCCCAGCAAGGCAGAGACTAGGGAAGAAGCGTGATTGCTGTAAGTCTCTTGCTGAAGATGAATTTGGAGTAAACAGGATTTGTACAATCTCCAAATGGCCCAGGTGGGACTTCCAGAGTCCAGAAAGTGGTAGCAGCCTGCAGTGGGGCTCCCAGTAAGGGTGGAAGGGTCTGAGATGGAGCAGGCTAAAAGACCCTGCCAACAGGTCAAGAGAAGAGGCTTATCAGCCAGACAAGGAAATGCAGGAAGTAGATCCGTGCGTGTCTGTGGAATGAAGCAGGAACATTAGGGGTGGGAACAGCCAGGTGTTTCACTGAGGAGGATGTAGGACTGCAGCCTGTAGTAAGGTCAAGGGGCTCCCCTAAATCACAGTGCTGCCACTTTGAGGCATTGTGGTGATGTCTTCTATGAGCATAAATAGGTAAACCCTATTTGTTTGGACTGTTTTATTAGCCTTGTGTCTATTCCAAAAGTAGTGGAGTGTTTCCCCGCCCCAACCCCCGCCCCTGCAATGTAGGCAGAGGGTTAAATTAAATTACCCAATTATTGAGAGCAGAGGTCAACAACCTTTTGCTAACAGTGGGCCAAATTAACACAGGTTGGTCCTAAAATGGGTCAGAGGCAGCAGATGTTAGATATTCCTCCACTAGATGGAGCAATCTCATGCAAAACTTACTAACAGCAGCTCTATACATTTCTGGGACAATATCATTTTTTGGCATGCTTGGTAGACTGGCTAAATCTTGTTTCAGCCTGTGAGCTGTAAGTTGTTGATCCCTGATTGAGAGACTGCTTCACTGACTCCATGGACAGATGATTACGTAAGTGTTAAAAAGCAACAAAAACAACACAAATCCTTAAACTAGATCAACAACGAGTGGATAATTACCCCAGAAAGAATTAGGTGGTCCAACCTGGGGTAGCCATTTTGCTAAAGGCAAACCTACTCCCCTACCACCTATAAGGTGAGGGGTGTGTAGCTGACTGCTGTGTTAACTATCCTGGGATAATGGCATATCTACTCATTCTGGATCCCAGTAATTTACACCAGTATGTACATTACACTAGGATAGACAGATGTCTATCTATATCCTAAAAAGGCAAGTATTAGTGGGGTACTGGGATATGGCTATCTCTTGAAAGCAAGAGGTAAGGAATACTGCTATAATATCTAAGTCCCATTTTTACCTTGGTCTTTGCACTCTGTCTGATTTTAACAGATCTGAAAATATGGTATAAGAGTGGAAAGTATAATAACCTTACTGGGATGGAAAAATAGCAGGCCGTGGCAACACTGTACCGGAGAGAATGAATGGCTAACATATGAATCTCATTTACTATGTATTCTAAATCAGGAGAAAGTGTAATACTTTAGAAAATAGCTACATGAAAAAACAGGATTCTCCACAAGTAGAAGTGGTAAAAATAAAGCAATCTAAAAATGCATAATATACTTTGGCGATGGCAGAGCTGTTGGCATGGGTCCCAGACGAGTATAACTCAGACATACAGTTCATACGTCCCAAACAAATTTTGAAGCTCATAAATGAAGATGTTTCCAAAAGGTCATATCAGACTTAGAAAATCCATTTCCAAAGGTACAAATTTCACATTGTGAAAAAAAAAATTACGATTTCTTCCTTTTGTTGATGTGAAAAAAATGGGCATGTACATACACTGTGTATCCTGTCATTGTCTTAAAGGTTCTTTTGTTATGTAACCATTAACTTTGGCTCTTTGTTCAGAAAATAAAGATACCTTTTTACATTTATAAAAAAAGGATTTTTTTAATTTAGTCTCACATCTTCTACTTGAGTAGTGGTCTTCTCCAACTAAAATGTACATTTGAACTATAAAAACTGAAAGAAAATGAGAAAGTGAAACACAGGAACTTGGTTTAGATCTTAAAGTAAAAGAGTTTCTGCACTGATCATATCAGGGATCTCTGTTCTCAAAACTAAGCTTTTCACATGTAAAGAACAAATTAAAAGATTTTCTAGGCAATCAGTGAAACATTAATCAAGAGGGATAATATTTTTGACTAACAGTATTTTTACTCAAAGCATTTTACACTGCGTCTGATCCTGCAGTCCTCACTACCTTCCCAATTTACTGTGACAGTAAATTTCAGGATCATAAAAGTGCTGTGCACTTAAAGAGTGGTGCTGAAGATGATTTCATTTTTCAAACAATCAAGCCCCTGAAAGCGTGCTACAGCCATGCCATGACACACATGCATGGCTGCAGAATGCTTTTAGGATGGCTGATCACACAAAGAAATAACCCTCCTCAAATAAGGTATTAGATGAAGGAGCTCTACTTTACAGCACCTTAGGGAACTTGTGTTCCCTAATGTTAATTTTTCATGCATTGGGCTGGGCTGTCAGCAGGGCGGGGGGTACTGGGGGGAGCTGGGCCAGGTTCACAAGGCAAGGGGGATCCATTCTACTCCCCAAACCACCTCCAGCTCAGGCTGGACAAAGCAAAAAGAGGGATGTGAGCAGCACTGAGCCATGTAAAGCACCATGAGTTACAGTGGGGGTCTGAACATCTGCCTGTGCCTTCAGTGCCTAACACTCAGCCAATGGCAGGGAATAAGCACATTACTTCTAAGAAACCACGTAAGCAATGACATGCACCTTCAGGGACCCACAACATTTAAAAAGATTGACCTAATTCACTGTGCAAAGAGACTGGCATATGGGATAGAATATTCAAATGGACAGGATGTTAACTTACTACTATGTTGCATACAAAGTAGGATTGGTGCTGAAGTTATCAATTTGGGCTGTACATTTCAGTTAATAAAATGTCTTGTTGTGTCCACTTACCATCCACACCATAAAATAAGAAAACAATGCAATCCACAGAGTGGATAAAATGAACGTCAGCATGAAAAATTTCTCCCAGCGTGGCTTGCTGCAGTTTGGAATGGTACAAAAAAGCAGAAATATCAATGGCCATGTCAAAATCCACTTGATCTTGTTCACTTTTCCATCTGCAAGAAAAAAAAAAGACGGGGTTGGGGGGGGTATTTAAATACCCTGTCACTGTGCCAGGCTCCGTTGCATAGGTGTATTTAACTTCCCTGTCACTGTGCCAGGCTCCGTTGCATAGGTACTGAGTGAGACAGGACTGCTGACAGTTGTGCACTTTGGTTTGGGGGTCTAGTGCGCCCTTTTTCAACCCTCAAAATTTCTGTTGCCCTGTATCATCAGCCCAGTACTACCCTGGGGTGAGAAGTATAATACAGCAGCTGTGCATGTGCTCCCAACAGAGACTCTGAGCTCCAATGTATTTGTTCTTTCTGAATTCCAAATTCAAAGTCGGTATTTTACTCTTTGAAGGGTATGCTTCAAATTACTATTAAGCTCTCACCTGAAATAAAAAGCAAATGTTAAGTTTTACTCATAAACCTATTTTAAGGGAACAGAGAAAAATTTATAGTTTTACAAAACTGTATCCATCTGTTTAATAACCAGAAAATATTCTTAGCTGATATAAAAACTGGCATAAGTCCCAATCCTAAACTGTGCTTTGGGGGCATTTAGTGTCAGAGAATTTGCAAATAACTGTTTATTATCTGACTAATATTATATTAATATAATCAGACTGATTGTGTCCAAGTGAATAGTGCACCAGACTAGAACTCTGCTACTGCCTGCTGGGTGAACTTTGCTGTGCCTCAGTCTCCCCCTCTGTAAAATGAGGATAAGGATAGTGTCCTCTTTTGCAAAGCACTCAGAGATCAACTGATGAAAAATGTTATATAAAAAGGTCAAGCATTACTATTTATACAGGCGTGTGAAACACCACCACTTTCAAAAGTACTGCAAATGTAAATCTCAATTCATGAGGACTGAAGGAAATCCTAGGATTTTCACACACTAAGGACTACTTTCATATTCTTTGTGGAATTTGTGAAGCCTGCTACATGTTTGTTTTCCTGATGTAATTAAGATAGCAGGGATTTCTTGATACTAGGAGCAATATAAATAATCTGGCAATTATCTGACAATCATGTGCACACAATCCATTAAAATGTGCCATTTTGAAATAGATGGAGAAATCAAACCAAAGAGGGGAAAAATACCAGTTCTTGTTTGAAGTAATATTCAAATTAAGTTACTTACCCAAGTTAATAAAAGCAGGTAAGACTCTGGGGAAACTCCCACAGAGTTCAGAAGGGGTTTTGCTTAATTAAATATTTCAGCATTGTGTCTTGATCCAAATCCCTCCGAAGTCAACAGGAGACTTTCAGTGACTTCAGTGGGTCTGTGATCAACACTTTGACTCATAATGCATCAGATGGAGTACAATCAAACATTAAACATTTCTATATTTAATAGAAAATATTAACATTTTTAAGAGCACACACCAGTCTCCCTGAGAACAAGTCTACATGCAATAATCTTCATGAGGTAACTGGGAGTTATCATGAACTTAGTTACATACATTTGCAAGTGTTGAATCAGGTCTTTAACGTGAGATTTTAAAGTGAATGCTAACAAGCAAATATGCCCCTCCAGGAAACACGCTACACTTGGCAGTCTTCTCCCCTCAGTTGGGGCTTCTGGAGCTCAGATCTTATAAACTTATTTTGAAAAGCAATATTCTCTTAGAACCTCTCTAACCTAGAACTCTACACATCATTGGGGAGCTGTTACAGATTTTACTGGAGGGACCTTGTACTTTCTGCTAACTGTATACAGACATTCTGAAAAAAATTGTACCTCAAATCACCTCTTTTCAGGTAAGGGAATGACACTATTTAGCCTTATAGTGAGATCTAAACTATCTGTTACTAGGGCTGTAAATAGTGCTATGATAATTTAGACCTCCTGTTGTTTAATTTGTTTCAGCTCGGACCATTACAAGACTCATGCTGGTTCATTTGTGCTCTTTATCTACCTATGTTGCTAAGCTTGGTTCAAAGTCAAATAAGTCGGTCTGTTCTGTGCTTGAAATTTCCTCAGTGCTTAGCAGGATCAGTGAGTGACCATCTGACTGAATGACAGGAAAAAAATAAAGATCAGTTCTGATCCTGACATAACTCCACTAACTTCAGGGGTGTCACCTATATTTATGCTACAGTCAAATCAGGCCCATTTGTTTCAGCTCTTAGTGCAGGTGCAAGAACCCTATATTCCTAGCTATACAATATGGAGTAAGCATGCATTGTCGTTCAATGAGTCTGTCAGGGAGCACATACCTCAAAGGGGATCCTGCTTTTTAAGTCCTGCATTAGCAAAGAACCTAAGCTATGTGTAGTCATGCTGCCTTTGCACTGGCTTTGCTAAATCTTCTCCTCACTCCCAGGAAGATAGAAGCTGGGTTGCTGAACAGGCATCGACTGTCTAAAATGACTTGCTTGTTAGCATTCACTTTAATGTCTTGATGCCATTTTTGTTCTATCCAGAGAAAGTCACTGAAGAGAAAAGAGTCTTTCAGCACTACAAAATGCATAACCAAATATCTTTTTTACATAACAGTTCCACTCCCATTATCACATAATGACCAGCAACCTGTTTTCCTGTGACCCTTGGGCTCAATTATTGCAATTTCCTCTTTGCTAGGTTATGGTAAAGCTGTTCTGCCCCTTACAGCTTGTTCAGATACAGTGGCATGATTGCCTGTGAGTTTGAACAATCACGATCACACTTGAGCTGCTTAATGTTCATTGCATTGGCTGCTGAGATGGGGCAGATTCATGTGTCTTGTAGGGATATTCAGCTCTAAATGAAACTGGCCCTTTACACTGGAAAATCCATTTAGAGCCCTGACCTAGCAGGCTCGGGGGTTTGAAAGAGGATGGAGCTAGACTGTTCTCAGTGGTGCCAGCCCTAATGTCTATAAAATCTTGCCCTCACATATCAACTAATGTTTAGGGTTTTGCCACTGAGGCAACTGAGTTTTCGCTCTGATATCCCTGATAGTGTGGGTCTTGCTTCTCCCCCAAACCCACCTCCTTTCATTTATCTTCACACTAAGCAATAAAAACATCTCAAAGCATTTTTTCCAGAGGTGTTTTAAAAATTACTTCAGATGTTCCTGTGTTATTGCTTTGTTTTTGGTTCATCCATTTCTCTGTAATTTTTTTGAGGCTGGGGAGTTTCCAGTTAATGAGAAATTACTTTATAATTGCTGTTCAGCACCCCAAGCATTTTTGCAGAGAAGGGAGATTGCTTCATAAATATTATTAAGGAGCTGGGTTTTTTTTTACAAAAGATGGAAATCTCCATTACAAAGGCACTGGAAAAGCTCTTTTCACAAAAGCCCTGGGAAACCAGACTTTCCTCCATCCAATATTATTACTATTTTCACTTACAGCTGAAAAAAGTATTATACTGTTTACTACTCTCCTTACAAGCAAGAATGTATGTTGCTTCATTAGAAAATGCATCATTGATCTGGATTTTGCTCTCACTTGCATAGTTTTATACCTCATAACTCAGATTACAATGGACTTATTTCTGATTTACAATACTGTAACAGGAGGAAGGTCATTTCTTTTTCTTACAAATCCATATATTCTACTCTGTCTATCAGATATTTTGGAATCCAACCATTCCAAGTACTCTAAAGAGGTCATTACATGGGAGGCTGATTACAATGTTTATGTGAACCAGGGGACAATACCAGCATAAACAGTCCTATATCCGTTTTCAGTATATTCCTATAATGCCTTTCATCACAAAGGAGCTTATAACCTTTATACTTATAGAAATCCCTTTCTCACTAAAATGCAGGCTTCTTGAGGTGAAAGGCGCTGGTGTTGTTACAACTGTGATGAGAAGGGATATTTTTTGATCAGTGACAGTAGGCCAAAGTTCCTCATTCTAAGAAAAGTGTCATCAGATTTGTAATACCCACGCAGAACAGACAGGATCTCAGTCTCATCTGAAAGAGCCCTGTGTGGTACATGGCAAAGAACTCAGTTTTATCTAGCTTAGACAGGGGAAAGGCTGTGACACCACTGACAGAAGTCAATTGCATTGTTGCATGTAGTTGTGATAAAACATATCACATCTGCTCAAAGAACCTTGCCTGCCTTGTTGCAGTTCAGGTATTTCAAACTTGATAGCTACTCCACTGAATCCACCCTTCATAGATTTCATAGACATCAGGGCTGGAAGGGACCTCGGAAGATCATCGAGTCCAGCCCCCCGCCCAAAGGGCAGGAAGTCAGCTGGGGTCATAGGATCCCAGCAAGATAAGCATCCAGTTTCATCTTGAAGGTGTTCAATGAAGGCGCTTGAACCACCTCCAGTGGCAGGCTGTTCCAGACCTTGGGGGCTCGGACAGTAAAGAAATTCTTCCTTATGTCCAGCCTGAAATGATCTTGAAGTAGTTTGTGACCATTCGACCTCGTCATCCCTTGGGGCGCTCTGGTGAACAAACGTTCCCCCAGATACTGGGGGTCACCCCTGACAAACTTGTAGGTGGCCATCAGATCACCCCTGAGCCTGCGCTTTTCCAGGCTAAAGAGCCCCAGGGCTCTCAGCCTGTCATCGTAGGGTCTGCTTCCCTGACCTCTGATCATGTGCGTGGCTCTTCTCTGGACTCTCTCAAGCTTCTCCACATCCTTTTTGAATTGTGGAGCCCAAAACTGGACACAGGAAGGAATGTAAAGGAATGTAAAGAAATGTGGTGGGAAATGAGTGCATAGCAATGGAACTTAACATTCAGAATACAGGAATCGCCGTGTCATTTCAAACCAATGGTCCATCTACTCTGCTACTCTGCCCCCTGACAGTGATGTACCAGATGCCTCAGAACAATGTTTCAAAACCCTCAAAAACAACAATATAAAGAAAACCTCTTCCTCACTTCAGGCAGTTACTGGTTTGCTCATGTGCCAGAGGTTGAATCTTGACATCCTGTAAAAACATTTATCCTGTCTAGTGGTACTGCAGACAGCTTTAGTAAGCCATGTAGATCTCTAATTTAGAGATGGCTAAAACCAGGGCAAATTACAGGAAACTTTCTGCAAATTGCCCCTCACCTATTCTGATTTTTTAAGGTTACTGAAATTTTGCTACGTAAAAAAGAATCCAGTCGTCCCTAACTCTAATCCTATGAATTCTAATAAGTATTTTGCATTATAGGCAGAGGTGGTGCAATCGCCATCTTTGGAGATGTTCAAGATGAGGCTGGACAGGCACCTTGTTGAGCTTCTGAGCCCAATAACTTCCTGCCCATGGCAGGGGACCAGACTTGATGATCTTACAAGTCCCTTCCAGTCCTTCAGTTCTATGATTACTGTATCTGTTACCAATGAATTATCAAAATACATGCTGAGAGAGACTTCCACTGATATAAACCAGAAAAATTGATACAGCTACACCAGTTCATTTTAGCTGAGGATCTGACCCACTCAATTTTGTCTTGTTTTGAAGTGTTTCATTCTGCCAGTTTTAAAATATGTGGCTTTTAAAATCTTCTTTCATTTTGAAAACAAAGCAAAATCTTTTCCTACAATGAAAAATGATTTAACTACCCTGTCTTCTGAGTCCTAGTTAGATTTATTATTTACAAAGATGAGATTTAGAAGTAATTAAGATCAGGTATTTGGGAGAACGGATGGTACTTCAAGCACAGGTCTGTCCGACAGGGGGCCGGGCCGGTCTTCTGCAAGGCTCTACCTTCCCTATATCCTTCCCCTTTCCTTTCAGGTGATGGGTCCTTATTCTCTGTTGACAGTGAGTATGAGTCGCTGGACCTCGATTCCTTCCAGACTTGGTTTAGTTCCTTGCTCTGCAACTTGTCAGTGTCTGTTTCCTCCAGTCAAATCTCCCTCCTCAGGCTTAGTTGTTCAGTTATACACTGCAACTGCCTTACTTCCTCCCTCTCTCTCTCTCTTCCCCTTTGTTGGTGTCTTCAGCTCCTCCCTCAGGAGGCTCTGTTTGGTGATTATCCCTGGGTTGGCTGGTCTCACCTGGGTTGGTCTCCCTCAGCCTTGCTTCAGGTCTGTTAAACTGAACTGCTTCACAGAGTCCAGGTGAATGGATTAGGACCCAATTAACTATAACTCAAATGCAAAGGGGATCCTTCTCCCCAGCTGTCTCTCCCTAGCCCAGGAGTACTAAATCAGAGTGGAAAAAAAAAAGAAACAGACTCTTGTCCACCATGTCTGTGGTCCAGACTCTCAAATACACTAAAGCAAAGTTCTGAGCCCCCTGGCTGCTCTTCCAGGTTCGAAGGTCCAGCTAGGCTCACTTCAACTGGTTCAAACCTTGCTGATATTCTCCTAGTCGGCCTGGACAAATCCCTCCTGTGTCTGGACTGTCTCTACTTCCCTTGAGGCTACTGCTGGATCTATGGGTCTGCTCTTGCCCTCTTTTCAGTCTGCCTTGGCTGCCTGTCTCCCGGGGAACTCCCCCTGTATGCCCCCTGCCCTCTGGTTTGTGGGGCCAAACCCCTACTATCCCACCATCCATTGTCACTTATCTCACCGGACGTGCTAGGGTTGTCCTTTGCTCATCGTTGCCTGGTCGCAACGTTGCACAAGGGTTTGGCTGACTGGGTCCCCAGTTCTGCTGGTCCTCCTCTCGGTCCAGCTGCACCGTCTTTGTTTTGGGAGACACTGAATGCCGCGTGTCTTTCAGTGTCTCCCTTTAAACAGCCTGGGCTTCCTCCTGGGCCAATCAGTGCTGGCTCCCTGGGACACACGTTCTCCAGTCCCTGGTGCCTGCACACCCCTCCAGTTTCTCCGTGCACCTCTTCTCCAGAGTGCCAGTTTCCCACCGGTGCTGCCGGTCCCACAAAGGTATAACAGGGGTTGTGTCCCAGCCCTTGCTACACCAGGGTAGCTGGTTTTATCACCTTCCATTTCAAGATGGGCCAGAAGCAAATCTTGAACATTAACATCTCTCTGAAATTTGGGTTTGAAATCCATTTCACAATCCAAACTGGACATAGTATCAAAATACAATCTCAGCTTTCTTTATGTAATTGTCTCTGTTTCCAATCACATGCTCCACAGCCTTAGTTCTATAACTGAGCCTCACTGCAGAAGGAGCATGAACAGCGCAATGAGCAGGACATAGACACAGTACATAAAAAATCAGTATCACACAGAAAAAGAACTAGTACTTTAAACTTCACTTACATCTATTTCTGTTTCAGGTGAAACTTGTCCTGACAGAAGTAACTAGGACAGGTAAATCTGAAGTAAATCAAACTCAAGAAAAGAAAAGTGCTAGAGAACAGCAGAAAAAAAATGTTTAAACCAGTGGTTCTCAATCTTATTAGACTCCCTTGGACTCAAGGCCCTCCTTGTAAATTCTCAGCTCTTTGTTTTCACTTGATTATTTTACTACAGAAAAATAATAAATTATTTTATTGCAAAGAACTCAGAAAGACCACAACAGGTCAGAATGGTTTTGACACTAAGCATTCCTATTTGAAATTTCTGGGTTTATCCTGTGAATGATGTTTGCACACTAAGTATGTGTAACATTGTGTGGCACTCCACAACACCCTCCAAAGCATCTCAAGGCACTTTATGGTGCCATGGCACTCCGGTTGCTTAGACAAATCATTGACCATTTTAACTGAAGCTCTAAAAATATCAGAAGTGAATTCTCTATTTAGCACATTGCAATCACTTGATTTGGAACATGTTTTCAGTGCCTATTCTTCATAGAGTTCTTTATAGTACAGAAAAATTCATGAACTTTTGATCTTTAGATACACATATATACATGCCTTATTCCTAGTCTGAAAATATATCAAAAGAGAGAGACAGAGGGAATGCTGGGAAACTGTCTGAAAATTACCTTTCTCCCTAAAGCCAATTTCAAATGTCAGATATTCTTTAGGCTACTGATTGTACCATGGCACTTAAACAACAATAAAGCATAGTGTAGTTTCTTTACATGTCTCTCAATGCTATTAACGAGGGTGCTTTTGAAAAAAAAATTAAAATTCTCCCTCAGAGCACAGGAGCTGAGCAATGAGAATCCAACAGATAAATGGCTCCAGCCAGAACAACAAAAGCTAAAAATAATTAGAAGAATTTTAAATGTCCAACTATCCTGTTGGTCTGTAAATTCTTACAGGGGTACGTCTACAAATGAAATTAATGTGAAGCAGTAAACTCTGGAGTTTATTGCCAGTTTGCAGCACGGCACCAAAATTTGACATGGGGAGATCCTGGTGTCAAAAAAGGCCACACCAGAAAAAAGCAGCATGGTGCATGCAGCGCACCAGATCAGTGCCACTGCTGCCCCAGGAGGTCCCCAGGCCCCCAGGTAAGGCTGCTGGGGCTAGCACAGGTGCTGGCCCCAGCCTTTGTACCCCATCTGAAACAATTTGGCATGTGCCAGAGCATGCATACAAGGGCATGCCCTGGGGCACAAAGTAGTGGTAAACACAGGCCCCTGCACCTGCATGCTCATCTGGATATATCCAGGGCGCCCTACTCTGATCTATACAAAGGGTTTCATTTATGAAGAAGTCTTTTTAGTTCTGCACAAATCTAGAAAAAGTAAAAGTTCTACCAGTTTGCTCTCTGCATTGCATTTGCCCAGTTTTTGAACTATTCAAGAGGGTGAAATGAAATGTAGAACTATGTTGCTTCAAACAAAGCTGATAACAAAAGTTTTTTTCTAAAAAAATTCTTATTTACAAATGTAGTTTTAATGATTTCTTTAAGTGTAAAATTTTATACTGATGACTGATTGCCCACATTGGCATGACCAGGTGCCTACATCTAAACAGTGCAAACAGTAAAAAAACCAAAAAGCAAAGACACAATTCCTGCCCCCCTTCAAAAAAAAAAAAATTCAATGCATCCAGAGGTTGCTGAAATCCATTTAATCCATTTAATAGGTCTGTCTTCACAGGACAATGGTTGATTCTGTTTTACCATGAGGTGTGCGAAGATACTTACTGATCGCATAACAAATTAAAAAATAATACACATAACTTTAAGTGGGAAAATATGTGATTTCCATCAATCAAGCAGTGGAGGCACAAATGTGTACTTCTGCTTTGTGCCCCATTGCACGTCCCTGCATGCGTGCTTCAGTGAGCAACTAATTGTCCTGGGTAGGGGTAGGAGAGACTGGGGCCAGTACCTGTGCTGGCACTAGCAGCATTACCTGATGTCTTGGTGCAGCAGGGGTGCAGATCTGGCAGCACGGAGCCTAGCTCACACCCAGAGCGTTGCTCTAGATGGCCAGTACTCTGTGTGTACACTACAGATGTATGTGCCGCACCACTTTTTCCTCCATTGTTTTTGCTACCAGGATTTCCTGGATCAAATTTGTAGCGTGGGGCATGTTTTAATGTTCCAGGTGTGTGGTTTGTGATGCTGCGAAGAGGTTTGCGGCACCACAAGCCACATGTGCCTGAACGTCTAGATGCACCCAGTGGGTGTATGTACATGTGAAATTAATGTGATGCAATAAACAGCAGAGCAGTTTGTGCCAGAGTAAACTGCTCCCGGGCACAGTGTCTACATGTGCACCCAGGACAGCAGCAATTTGAGCTGGGGCAAAGCAGGCCCCCAAGTGGCTAGGCTGACTGGGTGCAATTTATGCCTGCAGTCACCATCTACACATGCGTTTCAGCACAGTAAATTACTTGGGGACAGTCCTATCTTACAGCTGAGTTAATTAGTTTACTGCACCCTAATACCATCACATGTGCAGATGGTGACACTGTACTGCAGAGCTAATTAGTCTACTCTGCAGTGAAGTGCACATGTAGATGTACCCAGGGTCTTTTTCAGTGGGCACCAGGGACTTCTCAATCAACAGCATTTCTGCTATGACCCCTATAAATTTACCAGTGGCCCCCTCAGAAATCAAAGGATGTTCTTTTCCCTTTCACTCTGCCTATAATGTTCTTCCTCACTTTCATTGGGAGCAGGGTTTATTTTTCATTGTAATGTTGCCATTTGCCATTAGGCTGCTGGTAAGCGAAACTCTGGAAGTGTCTACATTTCAGTGGTAGAAAGTACCACTACCTAATTTGGAAAGTACTTTGGGATGAGTTAATATGCAAATCATCATGATAAGACTTTGCCCGTATATAGCCCTTTTCATCATTCAGTATTAAAGTACTCCCAGAAGGAGGGTATTACTATGTACACTTGACCTATAAGCTCCAGACATATATGCATGCATGCAGCCCAGTATTTCACAACATTCGTCTGAGTCTCCATCTTTTTTCCCTTTTCTTTAGGAAGACTTTTTCTTGTGATTAATATACCTGTCTACATCAGTCTAGTTTTCATCAGCAGGCCAGTCTACCCCAAAGTTATTATTGGGGCATTGCTGATTAGCTTGGTCTATGTTGAATCTATGTTTTTGATATTCTTTCTCCAGAAACCACCGTTCTGTATCTAGTAGGAACCTGGAAAACTCCAGACCAGTGTCAAGTGTTTACTCTCATTTCTAACAGCGCTGTGCAATCCTGTTGCTACACATTAGCCTGAACCTAACTGGCATCTATTTTACTATAGTATAACTTCTTGCTGTGTCTATCCTTCCACCCAGGCATCATACTTTCGAATCATGAATCTTGTCTATTTTGACATCCTAAATCCCAGCATTTTAATTGTCTTCTGCTCAGTCTTCATCATTCTCTTTTGTCCTGAAGGGCAGGCCTACCTGGTATTGAAAAGGGAGACAGGTTATCATGCTCATTCTCTTCCTGGTTTTCCACATGGATGTTCCCATTTTCAATGTTCTCGTGCTTCCCGTTCTGAAGCGGTTTGCTTGTGCCATTGGCAGACTGAATCAGTCGCTGACGCTGCACAGAGATACACACCAAGAGCTGTAAAATTTTGCTAATCTTGTCAACTCTGTTCTTTGAAACCATACCACTTTCCCCCTCCTGAAAGGAGGCTTTGGATATCACATTCTCAAATAAATTCTGAGTACAACTTAATGATTATAGCTCATCCAGAATCATCTCATCTAGTTTTTGTCTAGGTCTCATGAGATTTCAACCCTCAGACCACCAACTGTGCTTATACCTGGGCACTGTGATACTGCACAGCTGTGCTTGGAGAAGGACACTGCACTATAAGAGAGGATATCCTTCAGATTATACATTAACCATGGGACCTTCTATCCAGCCCTGATTCTCTACCCCCATAAGAATTCAAGGATCCTATGGTATTTCACAAACAGAATTAACTCTACTATTTCCTTGCCTGATAAAACAAACCATAATGATGACTGTGTATGGCTACTGCAGAGATATGTAGGGATACCTGTCTGAGAAATGCTTGCTACATTAATTGCACTATGGTAGCTACTGTTGTCACCATTAAGCATCAGTTTTTACCCAGGATTATCAAACAGTGGGATGTGAGATACTAAGCAAATTTTCTAATTTCAGAAAAAGAATTAGCTGCCTTAGGTGGAATGATTACTATTGGTAACTCATGTCTTTTAAAGGACAGTTGCAAAAATTAACTGAAATATACTTAATAATGCCCTGATTGTCTAAAGTTCTGCCAGCATATGAAACAATTAAGACCTATATAACTGAAAGGGGTATTAAACACTTAGAGAACTCAAATCCACACACATTGCCAAACCCATGCAATTTGGAAGTTTGGATACAGGAAAACAGATCCAATCTACCTCGAAGCTTGGGTTTTCTTTTGCCAACACCGAACAGCTTGCAAACACCTTTCTTGACATAGCTCTACTAAAAATAATTTCTAAGTGATTGCCTAATTGGTTTGAAAGTAGCTGTTTTAGAGGACTGACTGCTACTAGCAATTTATCTGATCTTCTCTTGCTCCTGACACTGTACTTTGGAGATGATTTCCTAAAACCATTTCAGTGTATTATTGTTAGGTGGATTTTGTAACAAACACACTACATTCCCCTTATGCTTCCTTGGGGTGTTCAGAGTAGTTAGTAGTGCTATACTGTCCTCTGTGTTTTTAGAACTTGCAAAGGCCTATTTCCCCTATACTTGGGATTGCTAAATTAAGTAATTAACCTCTCTCCCCTCCAAAAATACACCTTTTCTTATACTCATATGTAACTCAGAAATGAAGAGGGGAATCTTGGCTGCATAATGTCAATGTGAGTTCTTCCATCAACTTTAACAGAGAAATTTCACATTGTTTTTCTTTTACGAATGTAATGCTACTGGCCATTTTGAGGACTTTTGCCACAGGGTTATGACGAGAAAGACAATAAATGGTGGTGGCAATGGGCTCAAAGAGGGCTAATCTGAGCCTGCCTGAGGCATGCTCATCTTGTGAAAAGGTTCTGATCTGCATTCTCCTTTGTGTTATCAACGGTTCGAGACCGTGAAGTTTAAAGACATTAGGCAATACTTGATGCGATTAAGAGAATACTGTCCAGGCACTAAAAGAGCTCTTAGAAGTTCCAAGGTTGACTTATTCCTTGTTATTCCCTCCTCAGTTTCACCATTCGTATCAGTGCTCAAAGGCAATTCTATGCTAAAGGGGAAATACATAGTTCTTAGTGAGAGGATCTTTCTAATCTTTATTCCTAATTCCTTTCCAGGGAATCCCTACTACAACTGTCTATCCTCCAAAGAGGGTCTCATCATCACATTCAGTCCACTGACTGGCATAGCTGCCAAACAGAGACACAGATTTCTTCTTCCCTAGACGCTAAGTTGAAGAACCAAACTCTGATTCCAACCATAAAATCATCCTTGGATAGGAACTCAGCCTGGAAGAGTGGATTTTTGGCTGATCCAACTCATACTACTTATTTGCTATTTCCTCAGTGAACTTACCTCGTTAATAATGAGTCTGCTTGCCATTCGCATTCTGGTTCTTGGTCCAAATTTATTTGTTATCATTATTCGTAAGCCGGCTTCAGGGAAACGGAATTTTGGTGGGCTGGAACAGATGATCTCATCCACCATCACTACAGTGTTTTTGCCGTACTGCTGTACTCCCTTCACTATTGATCACAATGCCAAGGGTTAGTTGCAAAATTTTTTCAACATCCTTCTCTTTACCTAGAGTTGCCCTAATTGGGTTTGTTCAGGGGATCACATTCACTTGAACTCTTGAATTTGCTAGCATCTATTCTGTAATGTTTCTTAAGTCTTGTGTACCTGAAAATCACTGATTCATTGGGTCTGCCTGATTCAGGCCATGTGGTGAAGAGATCTTTCACTCTCTTGAGGCAGCAGCCCCAGAGCACAGATGAGTGAGAACAGGATGATCATTCATGTTGGGCCATCTAGCTTATAGCACATTATCATTCATCATGGTTTATAGAAAGTTTTTCATGAGATCACCTGATACTGGGAAAGCACAGGCAGTTCCCTAAAAATGGTAATGCTGCTGTTCAGTTGTTTAAGGTGCTTAGCAGCTATAAAAAGCGTATTGCTAATTCTAGAGCCCCTGTTGGTGTGTTACTTGTCTGAAACATCTTCACTAAGTTTAAGACTATAATCAATGTCTCGATTGCTTATGGGGCTTCAAACTACCTAATTTAATCTAATTCCTTCTGGACAACTAATTACAATTGATCCTTTGCTGCATGTAAAGGAACTCTAAATTGTACGAAGGCAATAGTTTTGTGCCACTGTTCTACAAAAGCCAAAGAGGTAAAATTATACTAGGGATCAATACAAATATAATCAAGGGCTTAACAACATGCCAGTATTTCCATAAATGCTACAAACTACACATAGCAAGCACAGCAAGGCTCAGCAGACAGGAGACATACCAATGTGTGTTAGAAAACAGGGCAGTAAATAATGCATTTGGTTGAAATTAAATAAAAATGAGCCCCAGTGCAAGGGAAAAAAACAGCATTCTTTATTGCTTGTGTTATTGCTTTGCATTGCTTGGGTTTTTTTCTTATGGCTGGCAAGTTACTTACATTAAGAAGAGGAAGAGAATTTAGGAGGCAAAAGTGAAAGATAATTATTAGTGCATGGTTTCAGCCAGAAAGCAAAGGAAACCTGGGAAAACATTTATCTTAACCAAAGGAATCAGAATGGATCTATCATAAATACATAGTAATCTACATAGTTAAAGAAACTAAAACCATATATGATGAAATACTGTTGTGTTTTCAAGATGTTGTCAGTATCAGTACGTACATACAAACAACACTGGCTGTCAAAGCCTATGGTATCTTCTAACACTTTTATTTTGGGTTTTGAGGAAAACATCATCTGATTGTCACTCAGAAAGAGAAACTCAGAGAAGATATAAATCACCAATACACTACAAGCCTCTCTGTAGCTATGGAAGTAGAACGCCACATAACAGTGTTTTGTGTTTTACTCATATAAGACTTTCTTTGGGTTTACAGTATTCACCTGAGGCACCAAAAACAAGTCTTAGATTTCACATAAAATGTCCTAATCAGTAGATGGGTTACGTAGCTTTGACATGTAATTTAATCACTGATAGAGGATGGATGTAGGAATAATTTTGGTAACGGTAAATCAGCAATTATCCTCCCACTCCTTTTATCTTCACAAATTAAACCAGCAGAATATTGAAGGTGATGACACAAAGAAAGGAGTGAAGGAGCCCTTGTAATGTCTCTCTACAAAGTGATTAGGCTGAGATTGCTTTTATTGCAAAGGTAGAGCCAGGATACCCAGGAAAATCCTGTATCTGGCCTCACCTTCATTTGAAGAGGGCTCAGTCACAAGAGCCTAACATTTGCTTTAATAAAGAAGAAATGTTTGACAACAAACCCTGGTAAAGAATAAAGCTGTGACATCATTGATTTAACCGAGTCTCACTAGATTAGCAACTCTCAAGTGAGTTCCTCCAGTGAAGTCTCCAAAGCACTCCTTGATCTCACAATATGACAGGGAAAACAACACGGAAGCACTACAGTCGCTGTGGACTTAATTCTAGGAGCACTAATGAGTTTGTGGCAAAACATGCACAGGTTTGAATTGAGGGCAAAAGCCTCAGCTTTGATGTGAAGTGCATAGATCACAGGTGCATGACTCACCCCAGCCTTAAGGCTGACACAGCACATTTCTTCTGTGCTCTCCTAAGAGCTCCTCAATCTGACTCCAAACGTTACTGAACACACGCGCCTTGCCCCATAAATGGGCCCTATTTAAAAAATGGCATAAGTGGTTTCTAGAAATTAGAGAAAGTGAAAAGCATTGTCAGTTTTTCCTTTGTGCATTTTCCAGGGCAAATATCTTCCAGGTGCAGCATTTCCTTTTAATACATTTGGCAAACTTTCTGCTCCTCACTAAGGGGCTAGCTCAAAGCTCAAAGACTTCAATAGACTTTGGATCAGGCCATTGGGCATCTAACCTGCATTCAGTTCAGAAACACAACACACTTTTATCAAGACTTTCTGTTAATAGGCAGGAATCAAACCCATGCCATCTAAGGGAAGTGTGGGTCAATATAATAAAAGTCAAGGGCACTAAGCCACGGTGCTCATACTTTTAAACTAGGAGCATTATCAAGAGTACAAATCATTTGCCTTCACTTCTGTGTGTGAATTCACCTTCGAAATTGAATTTTTCCCAGGGTGAAAAGCACTCTCTATATGAATATCTAGTAATGGAAGCTTTTATATTTCACCAGTGGAAGATCTTGAAAGTAATAACTTAGGAGTATCAAAAAGGTACTTGTACAATGTGTGAACCCCCTTTTATCTGCATCTACAGTAGCAGAATCCTAATAATCAGGATGAAGGAAGTTCCTAACACAGAACAGTTGTTCTTTGTCAGAAATAATCAGACTTCATTCTTATATATAGGCAGAGATTAAGGTTGGATCCAAGTCCCGCTGAGCTCAAGGGAGGTGTAGCAGTAGACTCAAAAGTTTGAGAGCCACCAATTGGAGGCAAGACCCCAAAGGCTGAAGGCCAGCTGGGTTGCTGCCTCACAGTTGTTGGTAGATGTTCTGTTTCTGAGGACTACTGGCAGCACCTGAGGAAGGTGAGCTGAGCTATGTGGAAAACAGCCAAGAACAAGTTAACAGAGAAGTAAGACAAAGTCATAACATGCTATGACCCGAGGTGCAGTAAGCAGCCACGTCATGATCTTCGGGAGTAGGTTCTTGCTACCTGATGTTCTCCATTGTAGAGCATTCATTGTTTTTCCAGTATAATCTCAGATATCTGGCAAGAGGGGGATACTGAGGCTGAGGAAGTTGAGGGCTGTGAGCCTCAGAGTTCAAG
>NW_005842586.1:675656-677441 GCF_000455745.1 Alligator sinensis
GATGAAGTCTTTTATGGAGAATAGTTGGAGTTGGCAAAAATTGATGGGTCTAGAATTGTATTACCCTCCTTACATAATGCCTCAAGCCTCCTTCTTCTTTTCCTTTTTATTTTACAAACATGAACTAATTATTTGATTCTTTATACTACTGTAGCACCTAGAGACTCCATAAGAGATCAGAACCTGTATTATGCTGTGCCCTGTTCCCTCACATACAGTAAGAGAAAGTGTTGTCCACTTCTAATCTAAATACATAAAGAAGACAAAGGGAGAGAAAGGCTGTTCATACTGTGAGCCTCTAGAGAATTAGATGGATCTAAAATGTGCCTGGAAAACAAAGCCCTAAGTCTTATATGACCAGATGTCCATCTTAAATGCTGACTTCAATTCAAAACGTACAACAGAAACTTAAAATTGCTTGTATATAGTGAAATAATAAGACCTGATTAGTCAGAAAGACCTCAAGGAGTGAGACAGTTTGAGCCTCAAAGGCAGTATTCATTTCGTTCTGTGGGGAGAGGCAGTGATAAGAAGCAGCTATGAAGGGAAGTTAGCAGAGCAGAGACAAACTCTCAGGCAGCATTGGCAGCAGGATGCCATCTTCCCCCCTGGAGCCAAAACTGCCTGCAAGAAATTTTGTTTCCATTTTGCACACAAGACTGAATACTAGTTTAGGAAGAGACCCCATTTTCCTTGTATGCAAACTTAGCCTCATGTTATATTGATTCCTTTTGCCCCATCTGCTGCTGTAGCTATCCCACTCTGATTCATGTTTCACTTACTGCCAATAATTTAAACATCTTAGTGAGAAAATGAGATTCCTCCTGCAAAGAAAAAGTATTTATTTTATGGGTGTGTAATTCGATCACTTATTCCTGATCAAGAAAACAGAAGACAGCAACACTACAAGGATATGAAGTAGCATGTTTCCATCCTCCCTGGAAAGAACTATAATTCCCAAAGGCTTAGCTGGACTGAATTTGTCAAGTTAGCCCAATAACAATATCATCCTCCACAGCTGAACGTTACAAGTGCTTTGATCACCATTAAAAAATACTGTGTGTCAATGCTTTGTCCAACTCCTGTCTGCTTAGCCTTACCTTTCAATAGCAATGGTATGGATGGGTCATCACAGCTAATGCCATAATATGCATTACCATCTTCCAGCTCATTGTTGACGGTGTTGCCATTTCCAACATTCTTTCTTTTGAAGGTAAAAAAGCTTTGCAATTTCACATTGTACCTGAAAGTGTAAAGTGGAAGTCTGAGAATGCTAGATTGTTGGATCTTTTTCTTTTATGAACCCACCCTGTATGGATGTTTTGTGACGAATAACATTAGTTTAGGAAAGACCAGACAGAGTATCACATTCAATATTGCAAGGTTAAATTTTGCCCCAGCTGAAGGTCATATTAGCAACTAACCAGGAGAATAAGGTTTGCATCTACCTCAAATAGACAGACTTTTACCACTCATATCTAAAAGGAAGATGTATCCTCCATTTACTGAGAAGCTTTAACTTATAAAAGGGATTCTCCCATACCCTAAAACTTTTTTCTGCTCTTACATGGGACATTCAATTTAAAAGGTTTCTGAAATTCACTGTAAAAGTACAAACAATTACATTTAAATGAATGCCATAAGGTTGGTCAGACACGAAATGAATATACCTCTTCATGTTAAAAAAGGTTTTGCAGTCATCTCTTTGTTTTCTACCCACAATAACAGGACCTTTATACAGTGACTATTTTTCTGATGTGCACAACAGTCCTGAACCACACCTCT
>NW_005842586.1:677508-691724 GCF_000455745.1 Alligator sinensis
TTCCTTAAGAAAAAGCACCCTCTTCTCTCTGAACCTTTATAAGAACTTTCTGAATTAAATGCCACCTTCTGTAAGGTCATTTATTTCACATTATAGAGGTGTTTTGTCTCTGTTTTGCTAGACCCGTGAAGTAGAGATCCTGCTGCTGTGAAAATTGCTAAGCAATTTATTCCTGAAAATTGAAAGAAGTGCAAAATAAAGCTGTATATCACCTTTGTGCAATTTCCATGCAGATGCATCTTGCTGTGTCAGGTTTTGGTTAAGACTGGCTAGTGCTATGTACCAACATACAACACACCTAAACATGATTCACTGGGTGGGGAGGGTGAGTGGGGAAGGAAGGCAGAAATAATTTCAATCCACGGGCTGCCAGGAACCTAGACCACTGGGAAGACAGCTAATTAAGTCATGCAAGAGGAAGAGTGCCTGCTATGTTGACCCTTCTACGTGGCCTAAGAATGCTATCATTAAGCTTTGGCTGACCCTGGCTTTGGGAGGCAGGAGCTGGGGGAGGTTGGGAACATAAAACGGATGGTTTTCAGGGGGGAAGGCAGAGAGTTACAAATAGGAAAGCTAATCAGCTTCCTGTGGGAGGGATGCCTCAGGAGTTTTCACAGAGGGTGAGAGTGAAGGATAACAGTGTCTCTACATGGCAGGACTGGTGTGGAAGATCCTTGCACAGGTGGCAACTTATTTCTTGTGGTCAGTTACCCGGACAAAACATGGGTGCTTGTAAAACTGACAGCGGTGCCAGGATTGGGACCTAAAACAGGGGAGTTACCAATTCACAGGGACACACAGGGCAACGTGTGCTAAATAGCATGTGTTAGAGCAGACTTGATTAACTGAGTCTGCTACAGAATGCACTCCAGCAGCCTCAGCGCCATGTGTATTCAATGTCCCTGCATTTCAAAATGGCGGCAGGAGCACTTTAACTGAAGTTCATTGAGCAAGCTTTAGTTAAAGTGCTCCCACTGCCATTTTGAAGCACAGGAAACTGAATACACATGATGGTGCAGGTGCTTTCATTAGAGTGGCTCTCAGAGCTGCTCTAATTAAAGTGCCACCCACTCTATCATGGACCACGTGTATAGATGCCCACAGTCACCCTCTTGGAGTAAAACTAAGGCAGTCTTAAAGTTTCCCCCAAAAGTACTCCCAAAATATAATCATTTTCTATTTACCTATAACTGCAGGCTACTTTACTCCCACACAACTAGGAAAAAAAATGGGTTTATGACACTTCTCTTAGCTACCTCTGAGACTTACTGCAGTTTATTAAACAACAACAAGAAAACATCCAAAGACCAGTTGATGCTTGCAGTACATATTCAGAGAGTAAACTGATCTAGCACAAAAGTGGGAGAGATAAGACAAGGCAATGAGATTCTGCATTATCCTCAGCTGGAGATCAAAGCATGATAATAGTCAAATTACAATTAAAAGAGCAGAGAAGGGAAGATCACTTACTTCATGATAAGTATATAGAATGAATACATAATGATGAGTACAAGGCTTTCCCACCTCAAAGAGAGAAAAGAAAAAAGATTAATGGGGCTATTTAAGCTGCTATCACCTTAAGATGTTTTCAGTAGGGATGTGGTATAGGTAACCTGTATGAAGAGGGGTTTTGTGCACAGACTTCCCATTGTTAATGCTAGAAGGAGTATCAGCAGAACAGGAGAGGCAAAAGACCTTGGGGTTTCAATAAACACAAATATAAATATTATGAAAATTTTCATTTTGGAGCCATACTGTAGCTAGTGAAGCCAGAGTTGCAGTCTGTCATGTTCCACATTAGAAACAGTAGGAGAAGCTGTGCTGGCAGAAGGCCTCCAAACCCACATCATTCAGGTGTGTGTGGGGGGGGGAGGGGGGTCTTATTATTTCTTTTAGGAGGTGCACGAATTCTTCCCACATTATGGCTCAGACTGCTAGCTGGGGTATGGGAGGTGAGGGCACAGCCACATACCACAACCACTTTGTGTTAAGAAGCACTCTTCCACAGTATGATTGCAAAGAGCAGTGCAACAGGATTTCAGCTTCCCTCTCTGTGGGTGAGAAAAGCAGGAAAGGGTTCCTTGAACCCTACACACCATACTAGCAGATGCAGTCTGATGTGGCTGTTAATGTTTTCTGGTTATTCCTTTTTCTTTAGTTGTAACTATTCATCATCCAAAAGATCCTAATCAAAGATAACAGGCAGTATTTCCTAGGGGCAAAATACAGTTCTCACTCATGGGATAAACATTAAGTCTCGCTAAATTGCAAGTCCAGTTTCTGAACAGTTTCACAGAGACTGCACCACTGAAAAATACTTAACTTACCATACTATTTTCTCATCATATATGAACTAGAAGAAAAAAGAAAATGAACAAATAAGTCAACCAGTTCTCCAATCCAGTTTTAAGAAATCAGCCACGCAGCTGGCAAAACATGCCCGTAGGAACTGACGGTATTTTGTCATCTGCAGCCTGGTACTACTGGAGCTTTCCCTTCCCCACTCTTCCCATCCTCACCTTCTGCCAGGGCCAGATCTAGAAGGGGCACAGTACCTCAGGTGCACCCCCACTTTTACTCTTGCTCCATTCAACAGCTGCTGAGGGAGACTGGCTACCCAGCCCAATATCACACTGGACTACAGGAAGAGGAGGTAGCTGGTAAAAAGGGAAACCAGGGGGAGGAGCAGGTGGAGAGATTTAAAGGGGATATGGCAGTGATTCTCAACCCTTAGGGAGACAGGAGATGTGAGGGGGGGAGGGAGACCCCCTTCCAGCCCCCAGCCTCTACCTGAGGGAGCAAGTGCAGCCTCTAGTGCCACAGTTGCTCCTCCAGGGACTTGCAGGCTGGGGTCCAGAGCCACCTGATCCCACGCCCCCAACCCAGTCCTCCAGAGCATGCCAAAAAAGAGGGGAAGGGGATAGGCTGAAAAGCAGTTTCATGTATGCACATCCAGTCACCTGCCCACAGCAGAGCGTGCTGCTTAGAGCAGGCAGCACAGGAGCTGCTGGAGCCTAGAAGAAGGTATGTGCACCACTTGCTCCTCCCCAGTACCCATGGCTCCTAGCTGCCCTGAGCAGCACACACTGCTGCATGCAGGCTTTTCAGCCCAGCTTGTCCCCCTGCTTCTCACATGCTCCCACCACAGTGGGGTCAGGTGGCTCAGGACCCTTAAGTGAGAGTCCCCAGAGGAACAGCTGTGACAGTAGAGGTGCTTGCTCCCCCAGGCACAGGCTGGGGACTGGGAAGAGATGCCCCTCATTCCTCCCCTCTCCCTGAGCTCCATTTGTGTTCTGTTGTCCCTTGCTGCCTCACTGAGCCCCTCGGTGCCCCTCATGTGCCATGTGTGTGCACCTTGTCCTGCTGGCTGGGTGTTTCTGGGCTGGAGTTCAGAGGGAGAAACTCCAAGCCCCTTAGCTGGAGTTTGTCATAACCCAATTATAGCAGTGCCCATGACACAAGCAAGAGATACCAGTTAAAGCAGTTTTATTTTGCACTAGGTTAACTAAGGGTTAACAAAATGATAGTAACAGCCTTCTCCGCTGTGCATGCCAACAAGAGATTTATTGCTGCGCCACTAACAGAAATGAAACTTTAACCTTCTGTGCTTTACATAAATCATTATAACTGGTCAGAGTAATACAGGGAGTAGCCCTGTAGAGAAAACCGCTATATAATTGGCAATTCTAATTAAATTTATGATGTGGCGAAAAGCAATTGGCTATTACACAAATAAAACCCGTTTTTACTTCCGTGAAGTCGGAGACCTCCGTACACACCTTGGAGACCTCTGAACATACGTGTCAGAGTAATTAGACAATTTGATCACTTGTCTAAGTTCCCCGTCTTTGACCCAAGTTCAGATGTAAATCAACGACTGCCGGCCTGACCATTTCTGCCCGAACGCTTATGCAGACCGACTTAATGAACCCTAAGCTGTAACTAACCAAGTATCTGACCTCCGTCATTCACCACCTTGATGGCGTAAGTAAACAATCTTAATTTGCAACCGATAAGCATCCGCCTAAATAATTCCACTCCAAGCGTCACAAGTACCCGCCTGACGGCCTTCTAAGGCTCCGGACCCCTCGCTGCAGTGCACGGCAGCGACAGAGTTTAGGGGAAGATTGCCTTGGGGGGAATAAGGCCAGATATTGGCCCATGGGTTCCCAGTCCTGAATACTGACCTGGACCCATATCCAGATGCCACATTGGGAGCAAAAGTGCACAGGGCCAGATAGAGTAGGAGAGAGCACTTTGAAGGGGTGACTGCTATACTTATATACATTTTCTATTATATTACATATGACTGCTATACTTATATACATTTTATATTATATTATAATATTAGTAATGCATTTAGTTAATTAATATGTTACTTAATAATGTAACATTTATACTATGCAAATAATATATTTATTTTTTAAATGGGGTGCCAATAAATTCTGAATTTTTCCAGAGGGGTCTAAAAAGGTTGAGAACCACTGGGATAGGGTAACAGTGTGGAAACCTGGAGGTTCCCAGGGTTCAGCTTCTGGGTGTGGGGGAGGAAGTCCCATCTCCTTTCCCCCCCTGTTGTTCCCCTCCAGGTAGGAAGTGTGGCTGGTGCCAAAGAAAGCAAACTGTTGGTATCAAAGCCAGCAGGTAATCGGGTAGGCAGCGTAGAGCCCTAAGTTGGGTTCCAGGGGTCCAGGAAGGGTGCTGCACCTGAGGAAATATCCATCCCTGTCCCCCTTCCCCTCTACGTGGCCAGTGCCCCTGTTGCAATAATGGAGCAAACTACCCTCTCTGAAGCCAGAGAATGGGTCAGCCAACACAGAGTCCTGAGTCATGATCTTCAGAGTGTGACTCTTCCACATGCATAGGTAGCTGGGCTCCGCACCCCAATCCCCTGCAGCTGCACAAAGAACAGCAGCAGTGAAAGCCTCACTTCTATTTAAGGGCAGCACTTTAAGGTGTCCCAAAGCCATGTCTGTCTGCAGCCCTCTTGCAATGTTTGTTGCAGTCCCATACCTTATGAATCTTACTCAGTCATGTCACTATCTTTGCGAGAGGCTGCTATTAATATTATTCAGCTAAATAGGGTAAACGTATGTATGAGAGAGAGACATGCATGCGCACTCAGTATATATGATTGACAGAGAGTAGGAGCATGTACTTTGGAAATGGCTGGCATTCCGATAACAGTATGGACTGTCTCCAATTTTCAACAACCAAAGCCATGGAGTTTCTCCAAAAGCTACTCTAGAATTGAAGTTTTCCAAAAATGCTGCCCCTTTAGCTGGCTGCTCTGATTGTGCAGGACAAACCCATGTGCAGAAGCAAACAGTCATTCTTCATCCCCAACATGGAGATGCAGATTAGAAATCCATCCACCAAGAAAAATTGCTTGGATTAGGGTGGAATGCTAACTACAGACAGAGAAGTACAGTCTGCACAGTGTATCAATGGACTGTCTTGCAAAACTTTATGGGCTATAGGCTATGCCAGCCTTCTGCCCAGGGCTCTATGAGGTTTTTTATTTGTGCCAGACTGGAAAACCCTTACTCACCCTGATAACTCATCACTTCTGCCCCACTCCTGGGACAGCTTACATAAATAACCACTTACCAATGTAAAGACAAGGCTCACAGTCTGGCCCTCTGTAATTAAACATATTCATGATTAAAAGGGTCACTCACAGCAATAAGTATGATCACAGATAGCGTGTAGTAGACAGAATCCCTGAACACAGCCCACCAGGTGAGACGAACCACCTGAAAAACAGGCACAAAGTTAGGCCACAAAATAATTGCTATTCCAATATTTTAAAGGTAAAGTAAGTATTTGATTTTCAGTTATATTCATATGAGTAGTCCTTCTGAAGTCAACTTCAATACTTGTTCAACTAAAATTGCATACTTAAATGTTAGCAAGATTGGACCTTAACATGCATCTATAATTACCACCATTGCTAAAAATCTATAAAGCTCATCACTAATTAAACCTATTTATTACTATTTTTTTTATTTGTCATGGTTTCAGTTGTAAAGTATAACAATGCTGTTCTGCTAATCAGTGATTCCCATTTAATTTTATTTTAAATCAGATATATCCAGAAATAAAAAACCCTGATATTCAGAAACCAGTTCTTGAAAAGACTTTTACTTCAGAGCACAAACTGATCAGTAGATAGGTTAGGAAGGAAATATCCTCCCAATATGCACACTGGAATTGGCAACAGAACATGGGACTGGAATGTGGGAAGTAATTGCCTTTCTCTGGGTGTCAGTTATCAGTGATTTGGAGAAGCTAAGGCTGCAGCTGGACCTCTGGCAACATTAGCCATTTCCAAATGCAAAGTAAACTACTCACCTGTCCTGCAAATATCCCACAGACACCAATTATGCAGAGGATGTTGAAAACTGCGGAACCGACAATTGTCCCAACTCCTACATCACCATGAGTGATAAATACACCTGTAGAAAAAGCAATTGAATGAATTATTAAATCCTACTCTATAGTTATAGGCTATGACTATTTATTTGAAACATGCATTAAACAGTGAGGAATAAATTATTAATTGAAAGTATAATCAAAACAAAACTCTTAATGAATGGAAACATTTCAATTGCACCTTCTGCAATTTCAAGGTAGGTAACAGTTCCATGCTTAGCTTGAACAATTTCATATATTTTTTTTTTCATTGGAAGCAGAGAACTGCTTCCTCTTGTCAGCTACTTCAAGAGGAAATGCTGTCTTTCACAGTTCTGCTGGTAGTGGTGAGTAATACTTCATTAGAACAGATGGAAAAACATATCGTGTCACATGAAAACTGTGAAATACAGTTGATTTCAAATGTTATAAGAAAACACAAGAACTTTCCATCCAGCCTATTAACTCCAAGATCTTTTTCTTCACTACTGCTGCCTAGCCAGTTATTCCCATTTTCCTGTATTTGATTCAAATCTTCAAGGGTTGCACTTTACAGTTGTCTCTATTGAAATCTCTCTTGTTGATTTAAAACCATTTTTCCAATTAAACAAAATCACTTTAAATTCTAATCCTGTCCTCCAAAGTGCTTTCAACCCCTTTGAGCCCGGTGGCCTCAGCAGGTTTTCTGCATGTAACCTCTATTCCATTAACCAAACTTTTAGGGAAAGTATTGAATAGCACTGAGTAAAAGACAGACCCCTGTGAGGCCCCTTTCTTTAAACACCCTCCCAGTTTTATAGTGATGACTTTGAGAGTATTTTTCTCTCCATCTATATCATTTCATTTAGAAGATGACTTCATCTAGATCATATATTTTCCATGTTTGTTTATAAGAATGTCATCTAGAATAGTGTCAAAAACCTCACCGAAGTCAAGCTATATCACACCTACATTCTCCCCCATATCCCCTTCCTTAGTTAGAGGGCATACAATTTCTTTCTACAGTTAGGCAGGTTATAGGTTTGAGCTTTGCTTCAGATGTAAATGTGTACCTGGTCTTTTGGCCCAGGGATTTAACAGAGGTGGAACATGTTACATCACTCTTGTGTGCTGGTGGATACAGAAAGTGATGTACCTTAACTATGATACATAAGGCTTGGGCTTGGGCAGATCTATGACAAGGCCAATCAAGGAAGGAAATTAGAGTTGTTTAATACAATTTGTTCTTGATTAATCCACATGAGCTGTTTTTCTTCACCTTATCCCGTTGGTACTTATAAAATACACCATTAATTTCTCCTAGAATATTTTTGGGGAAAGAATTTAGCCTGACTGGTCTGTAATTTTTTGAGTCCTCCTCCCCCCTCACCTTTTAAAGTTCGGTACTATGTTTGCCCTCCTTCCCGCTTCTGGGACCTCCGCAGATTCTCAAAGATAATTGCTAATGGCTTAGAGATTACATCAGCAAACAGCCTTTGAAGGCAGTTAGTCCCTTAAGCACCTCCTATGGATTTCCTCAGGCCTGATGAATTGAACACATTTATATTACCTACATATTCTTTAACCTGTTCATTTGCTTTTCTGACAAGTAGCTCTGTCCTTGCTAAAATGATCTGTTTAACAACTAACCTTTTTTGTGAAGGCTGAAGTGAAGAAAGTATGCATGCTGAGGTACTCTGCCTCACCTGTTGCTTGGTCTGCGCCCCTGTTAAGTTATAGATGTATACTTTCCTATACTTTCCTCTTACTTCTAATGCAGGGGTATCAAAATCATTTGGCCCTGCTGGCCTGATAAGGGTCACTGGTTCAGTCTATAGGCCAGACTAGGACAAACCCCTTGTGCAGTGCCTGCAGTACTTGGTTCAGCCTGCACACATCAGGCACTAGTCCAGTGATCTGGCCCACGGCCAGTGATCTGGCCCCATATCAAACATATGTTTGACCCTGTTCTAATGCATTTACAAAATCTTTTCTTCTTTCCTTTTTTTGGCCTGTTCTAGTAACTGTAACTAATTCTGCCTCCTAGACTCTGATTTTATCCCTTATGCTATTTCTATATACTCATCCTTAGTCATATACTCTTGTTTCTACTTTTGGAATGATTCCTTTTGATTCTGAGGTCGTTAAAGAGTACCGGAAGGACCCATAATAGTTTTTAACTATGCTTCCTACATTTCTCTGAACCAGGATCATTTGTCATTGCATTTAACTATCTCCAAAAGATGCTGCAAGGACTAGAAAGTGTAAGGACCCTGACATCATGAAAATGAGGTCATGCAACTACTTAAACTAGTGCAAAAAAAAAAGGAAACCACTATCTTTAGATCAGATGCCATAGGGTAGACAGATGTTATGGCTTATATTGGCCTTTATTTATGCACCGGTATATTGTCCTTGCAGTAGATCAAACTACTGTCTTTGAAGTCCATGCAGCTACACAGCTGTAACTGGAAGGGAAATTTGTACATGGTGGATAATGTACAGCATTAAAATCTCTACCTTCACACTGAGAGGAATCAGCTATAACTTCTTAAACCCTGAACAAGGGTACAATGAAACCACTACCCTTGCTGGAGGGCAGATTTTGAGTACTGGAATGCACAATATAAAACCAGTAGAATATAAATATATAATCATAGGAAAGTAAGGCTGGAAGGGACTTCACAAGCTAAAGTAGTCCAGCCCCCTCCTCAAGGCAGGATCATCCCTGACTGAACCATCCCAGCTAAGTGTCTGTCCAAGCTGCTCTTGAACATTTCCCATATGAAACCTATTAGCACTTGCTGTAAACATAGTGAAGAACTGTGTCACTTATTAAGTCCCACTGCATAATCTGTTCCTAACCTTTTCATGGCCAGTAAAGACAAAGACATACTAGACATACTAGTTATAGGTTCTTACCTATAACAGAGGCAAACAATTCTGGGGTTGAGCTTCCTGCAGCCATGAAAGTGGCTCCAGCAACATCTTCACTCAAATGTAGTTTCTGGAACAAAAGTGTTTATTAATTCAGTCTTACTAGTCATTTTTATACACCATAGTTCTATAGTTAAAGAGGCAAAATCTTCTTGCTTTTTGGTCACATAATTAACTCTTAGAAAATGAACTGCTGCTATGTTGTAGCTAAAACCAACACATAAGTTGCAACAAACATGTTTTGGGCAAATAAAGGGGTCATCCCATAACCCAGTGGGGCATCAGTTGAAGAATATTACCAATATTACCAATGGAATATTTCCATTTACCAAGATGTGGATTCTAGCATTTGGCAGACTCAAGCAAGATGTCATATTTGGAACTTTAAAACAACAGTTCAGGAAACCGTGATGCCAATGCTACTGTGCAGTAGCAACAAGCTACTGCACAGTAGCTCATTGTTACTGTGCAGTAGGGTTGGAAATGACCCATGCACCACTAGAACTTTACAGTAATGGCGGTTACTGTGCAGTCTTTTAGTACTTGCTAAAATAACATTTTTGCCAGAAGAGTAAGTGGCTAACAAGAATTCAGAGTGGTTGGCTAAGGCAAGTACTAAATGATAGGGGTGTGCAAAACAGACCCTATTTGATTCAGATTCAGGCCAGATCGGGGACAGTGATTTGATTCGTTGATTTGGATCACTGTCCTGGACTCGATTTGGCTGAATCCAAATCTGAAGATGCTGATTCAGAGAATTGGCGATTCAGCCATAGACACAGCTTTAAATGTTTTCTCTACATACCTTGAGGTACCAGGCATGGTTTGTGAATGCTGCGATGCTGGGGCAGAAAGAGAGTTCCACGGGAGCACGACCTGCCCCGCATGCTCGGTGGTGAACCCCGAAGTGGACTAGAAGTACTTCTGGGTCTGCCAGGGAGTGCGCCAGGGTCCCCCCACACACACCTCCCTAGCTTGGAGATCAGCTGCAGGGGGACCCTGGGTGCCCCCCCAGACCCAGGAGGCACCAATCATCAAGCTAGGGGAGCACAGGGGGCACCCCAGCGCACTCCCCAACAGGCCCAGAAGTGGATCCAAAGTACTTCTGGTCCACTTCTGGGTCTGCTGTCGAGTGTACTGGGGAGCCCTCCACACTTCTGTGGGACACTCCATGCACCCCAGCAGTGCAGCATTCACGAGCTGCCTGCTACCTAGAGGTATGTAGAAAAAACATTTAAAGCTGTGTCTATGTTCAAATTGCCGAATCTTTCCGAATCCCTCCGAATCGATTTGGAGGGTTCCGATTCAATTCGGAGAGATTAAAGGGTCCTCTGATTTGATTCGAATTCAGAGATTTGGCCACCGAATTGGGCTGAATCTCCACTGAATCAAATCAGGGACTGAAGCTTTGCACAACCCTACTAAATGACTGTGCAGTAACAACTGTGCAGTTGGGTGCACATTTAGACATACCCAGTAAGCTTCTAAAATCTGTCAATAAAATAGTGAGAGGAAAATATAACTTATGTGGATTGGTCCTGTAAAAAGTAGGCCCAGTTTTGATTTCATTTTCTAGCGTGAGAATCATGTATGAAATCAGGTCAGTTTCAGAAAGAGGACTGTGTCCTGTAGACAGATTTATTTTCATTATACTGTTTCCTGAGTGCTAATCTAAAAGTAGTTGCCTTACAACTTTCAAACCATTTCCTCAGATGGTATGAACACAGACCGCTCCATGGGTGGGCAATGTCTGTTTAGACCAGCTGAAGATATTTCTCATGAACTATTAAGATCTCATGGATGAAATTTTTTTTTTTTTTTACAAGGGTCCATAGCCTCACCATTTCATGCCATTTGCAAGGATGGAAAAATGAGCAGTGGCAAAAGGAGCAGTTCAGGAAGACAGAATGTCTCATGGGTATTTGGCACCTTCATGAGCTGGCAGTTTGTACATCATGAAGAATGTCTAGAAAGCTAACTTCTGGGTCTAAGGTGCTCAATCATTGTTAATATGGGTGAGACAGTTAAACATGAATGTGCCAACCACTCTAGATTCTTGCTAGGTGCTTACTCTTCTGGCAGAAGGGAGTAGGTTTAAGAAAGAATCAAAAGCAATATTCATGGCATACTTTTTATACCATATAGCAGAGATGGATCCAGGGGGGTACACTTGTGCACTTACACTACACTTTTATATCTTCTGCACCCAACATTTTAAACCAAGTGCCTAACAGTGGCAGCAGCATTTCTAGTCAGGCAGCAGTGAGGGAGTCAGTTGAATTGATGGCTCATTATACTCTACCAGATTCCTACTATACCTTTAATTCCACAGGTATTAAGGACCCTCTCAATTTTAACGGTCTTAATGTTCCCCTAATTAAGTTATTTTTTCTTCTGCAATTCTGCTCTTAGCTCTCCTGATAATGTACCTCCTATTTCACAACCCTACAGTCTGTTTTTAACTCTAGCTAAAAACGTTAACTCAGTGAAGCATCCGAGGCATTGTCAAGACGCTCAAGCAAGCTAGATTTTGTTTTATGAATCTGAAAAATTCTAATGACTTCAGAAGTAGTGGAACAATATGTTTTAATTATCTTTTGCCTAGTGTGTTGTGTTTTTTATACATAATATATGATATAGCAGATTTATATTAGCTTTTGCTGCAATCTTAAACTGAATAATATAGCCATAGGCCACTAGCTTATTAGTAAAGCTTCTAGTTTCTGTTTAACCTGATAAAAGTATGCATTGTGTTATATGTGACAATGTACCACACCACCTGCACTGCCTTTTTCAAAATCCTAGATTCACCCATGCTGTATAGCAAGACCACATTGAGGACAGCACATCTGAAAACTGAAAAAAGACTGTTACTGAATACTTCACTAGTGTTATCTGCTTTAATCTATTCTTTCATCTATTATTCTGCTGATAACATCAGTAAAAGTTACCTCTACTCAGCTGAAATTATGTCTAACTATCCAGAGGGGTGGAGGAAAAGATGCCTTATTAGCTAGGAGAGCTGGCCAGAAGTTTTCTGATATGAAATGTTGTCAAAGCAAAAAAAGAATAAAGAGATTTTTATATTACAATCAGCACCCCAGCTGGTTGGAAAGCTCTTGCCAAAATAAAAACTTAGACGAAAATTTAAATTTTTTCCCTGTCCTGGAAACTCCATTAACTAATAAATACATTTCTAAAGTGCTGTGAGCAATTATAGTGCTACATTATGTTTTCTAATAATGACAATAATGCATTATTTTCTCTAATTAAAATGTCACAGATCTAGCTCATGTGGGCCCTGTACATAAAATAACCTACTTCATTAGTTCTTATGTCTATTTTTTTCCTTTCCAGTAATTTATCCCTGCAGATATTCTGCACTGACTTCTGAGGTATTACAACTTTTGTATTTCATACCAGGATGAAAATTTTAAACAAAAACAGAGGAGGGCTCTAGAACAGCTCGTACTGTACATTAGTAAACACAGTACACACTTGGCATCCAGCATACCCAGACTGAAGCAGAGCAGGGACTCAAATCTAGCTCTTTCTAATCCTAGGAAAAGCCTTGACTATCAGGCTTTTAGTTATTCTTTGGCCTTTTCCTTCCCTCTGTTTCTGGCCAAAAATCTACCTCATTCCTCCAAGACCTGAAACAACTAACCATCTAAAGCTTTCACAAAATGGTGTGAACTCAGAACCTCCCCCTACCCCCCCAAAACAAAAACACGCAACCTCCCAAAACTAGACAAAATAGGCACGTTCCAATGCAAGAACATTTTGTTGAAAAATTCCCAATCAGATCTAATACTGAACACTTTCAAAAAGGGGCTCTCATGGTTAAAGTTGTAGCTTAATGCTCTTCCATACTATCAGATTCTTAAGGCCAGAAAGACTTCACAATTACACCCCTTCTTTTAGCCAAATAGTCATGTCAGTAGCAAAACTCACACACATCTCACAATCAATGCAGATCTTTCCATCTTTTCTTTTTTTTAATGGATGTTAGAACCAGAGCAGAGTAATAAATGCAATTAGGCTTATAGTGTAGCAGCCTTTAAAAAATGGACCCACCTGAACAGAATGGGAAGAGCTGCCTGGCAGAGACAGAGTTTGTCCCAGAGGGGACACTGTAGGCTCTGAGGGCAAGTGAAGCTGTTTGGGCGCAGCCCCGTTGGAAGTGGGAGGGGTGATGTAACCCCAGACAGTTTTGAAAGAGCCATTAGCAAAAGCCCAGGAAGGGCCCTGAGCTGGGATTGGCTGAGAGGCTTGGATAAAAGGGGGGTAGGGAAGAGAGGGGGGTGGTGTTTGCGCGGGGGGGGGGGGGGGGGGGAACAAGAGAGAGAGAGGGGGTTGAGCGGTAGGCTGGAGACCGGATTGAGAGTCTCAGTGTAGTGGTCCTTCGGAGAGCCCCTGAGAGAGGCCTGCTGGAGCAGAGTGGAGAAGCTGCAGCAGCAGGAGCGGGCAGGGCCTGCTGGTGTGGAGATCCCAAGTCTGAAGAGACCTTCCTGCAGCTGGTGTGGCTGGGTGAGCACAGCAGAGCTGGGGTGGGGACTGCCGGAGTCTGCCCTAGTTTCCCTGAGGGGTGAGGAGCCCCAGGGGCAGGCCAAGCCCAGGGAGGGGCTACATTTGCTGGGGCTGTGAGGCTGTGCGGGGCAGGAGGGTAGCCTGCAGCCCAGGCACTGCTCACAGCAGAACCAGGGAAGGGGGCAAAGGCAGGGGAAGGCTGTCTTGCAGGAACTGCAGAGGAGCTGCTGCTTGCTGCTCAGAGACCCCAGGAGCACGGAGATGGACACCAGCACCAGGGAGCATCCACAGACCACGTGCAAGGTCTGTGGACGCCCGCTCCCTGAGATACCCCACCGGGGCGGCGCACACAGTGG
>NW_005842586.1:692815-699537 GCF_000455745.1 Alligator sinensis
GTGTGTGTGTAAGGACCAGCCCCAAGGTTTATGATTTAACTCATTACAGTGTTTCAATCCGCCTAATAAACTAGAATTTTAAGGATCCCAAGTTGGACATTTGTAGCCAACAGTTCTCAGCCTTTTTTTGTACCAGGACACATTTGTAAACATCAATGGCCAGTCCTGACCCAGTGCCCTCCCCACCCCCAGTCCCCAAAGCCCCAGTGTGTGGGGCATGGAGTGGGTGTGTGGGTCACGGGACCCTGAGCAGCCCCTCACAGGCTGGAACTCCACCAGCCTGCATGGGAAAAGCCACCATTTCCCATGGTTTTTCTCCTTTAAAGGAGAATCCATTTTTAAAGTGTGTTGATTTATTTTTAACATTTGTTCACAACCCTTTCATATATTCTTGTGACCTACTTTTGGGTCATGACCCACAGGTTGAGAAACACTGCCCTAGACCATCCCACCAACATGTTTCAGATCTTTGAGAGAAGCATTCAGCGGCCATACCCATTCAATCTTTTGCTTGCTTGTCTTGTCTTATCTTATCAACAATGCTAGTCAGTAGGTGTTGTGATGTGGTCTCTAGCTACTCAGAAATGGACTGAGATGACCGAATTCTGAAGAAGTCCAAACAGCTATTGGATGATACATAATATCCATCTTAACCTACAAAACGAGTAAATTTTAGAAAAGAAACAAATTTCACATACCTCACAAATTTTTTCTAATGATGGAACAAAGAAGTCATCACATACTATAGCCAAAGCATAGAACATATAAAGTGCCTGTGAGAAAAGAAAAAAGAAAGAAAATATTTCTCATTTACTTCCTCTATGTAAAACAGGAATAAAAATGATTAAATAATGCTTATTAAAAATGTAGAAACAAACAAAAAACCCCATTACTCTATTTTCTATCCACTATGAAAAAAATCCTGTTGATTATCATATGCTATAAAAGTAATATGTTCTCTTAACAGCATAGTTAACAATGGAATAATTGGAAAGTTACAGGACACTGAAGATTCAGTAATTTGGTGGAATGGGATGCCACGGTAGAGCATAAAGATACTATTATAAAAGACAGTGCTTTGGAAAGAACAATGGTCATTATTTATGTTTTCAATTAATTACATAGGTATGTAATTAAGGCAAAGATAATGTCAGACTATATGCTGGGCAAAGTATAATCATATCCCTGAAATAAATGGTATGTGACTTTGGCAAAAATCTTGGGGACTGTAATTATGAATACATGCTATTCTGACCATACTCTATGTGGCATGCCTCCACAGGATTTTCAATCCTGAAGTCTTCACTCAACCAAACTCATTTATTTTACTTTCCTAGAGCTGGGATTACAAGGCTGAGCTTCAAAGGCCATTAAAATAAGTCCCCTGTTCCTGCAGTAAAATGTAAAGCCCAGGATCATGTGTTTCAGATTTCACCTATATACTCTCGGGTTTCAAGGATCTTATTATTGCACAAATGTACAAGGGAACAGTCATACTCTCTTGTGCACATGACAACCAGAATGCCGAAACCTGTGCATACAGGGTACAATTCTGGTTGCAGTCAAATCAACAGCAAACATAAAACAGGGCCAGGATTTCTCTTCACATTAGGATAATAGGAAAATAGGCCTGGAAGGGACCTCACAAAACCATCTAGTCCAGCCCCTTGCTCAAGGCAGAATCATCCTGGATTAAATCATCCCTGTCTGTCCAATCTGCTCTTGAAAATTTCCAGGGATGGAGATTCCACATCTCCTCTAAGTAGCCTGTTCTAATGCTTGACAACTCTTATAGTCAGAAAGTTCTTCCTAATTTCCAACCTAAATTTCGTCTGCTGTATCTTGAGGTCATTGCTCCTAGTCCTGTCCCCTATGACCACAGAGAAATGCCCATCTCCACATCCTCTCTGTAATCACCCTGAAGGTATTTGAAGACTGTTATCAAATCCCCGCCTCAGTCTTCTCTTCTCCAGACTAAATAACCCCTAACTCTTTCAGCTTTTCCTCATGACTTATGCTTCCTAGGCTTCTAATCACTGTTGCTGCTCTCTGCTGGACTCTTTCTAATCTGTCCACATCCTTCTTGAAGTGTTGAGCCCAAACTGGACATGGTACTCCAGGTGAGGCCTCATCAGTGCTGAACAGAGCAGAAGAATCACTTCTCTTGATACAAGTGACATTCCTGTTAATATAACCCAGTATGCTTCTGGCTTTTTTTGCAACAAGAGCACACCACTGGCTTATATTTAATTTATGGTCTACTGTAATGCCCAGGTTCTTCTCTGCAATAACGCAGCCTACCCAAACATTTCCCAGCCTGAGCTGTGTATTATTAGGAAAATATAAAAACTGCCATTTTAGACTTGCATGCATATTTTGGAAGTGCTTCAATTGGCTTTTACTTGATGAACGTTTGGCTGCAAATGCACTAGTACAAATCTGTTGATATTCAGATATTCATTAAAAATGGGCAGTTAGGCTGAGTAATTCCTCACAAAATTATAAAAAAGAAGACAATAAAATGAGCCATACTAGGGCAAAACTTACACTAAAAATATGAAGCAGTACTGCTCCGTGTTGTCGTTCCTTGTTTGTAAACAAATCTGTAGGAAATTCAGTAATTGCTGAAAGAGAAAATATGTATTTTTAATTTTTAGAAGATATGTACATTTCTTATAAATGGAAGCCATCAAAATAAAGATGGATCTGTGGAAACATTTTATTGAAAACAGTAGCCATTCAGCTTCGTACACTGTAGGCTGGCCAAGGCTCTTGTGTTCACTTGGAAAAGCAAAATGCAGACCCTCAACTTGTTTAAATTTTGTCACTCCAGTGGGTCTATCCAATATTCAGTGACTATTTCCTCACTTTTACTACTTTACATTTTAATTATTCTTCCGAAGTGACCAGCAGAAAAGGAAAACTTTTCCCCAAGATAACATTCTGAGCTTGAGCTATAACTCACCACTTAAAACTAATACAATGGCTATAGCCCTTCCTTGGCCAGCCCTGGGCCAGCTTATCCCCATTATCCGGCTGCTTGACTCAAGGAACAAACCAAGGTTTGCCCTGGGATAATTCCTTATCCCTGAAAACTTTGGCTGTACCACCCTACAGCTGCAGCAGAGGCCTCTCTGCCAGCTCCAGGTAGTTTCCTCCTGATTGTGAAAGAATTCTAGGTCCCCCTCATTCATAGAAAGGGCTAGCCTGGAATACCACTTTCCCTGAAATCATGCTTTACCACAGGTAACCAGTAAGGTAACAAAACAACAGGAGGATTGATTGTATGGGAAAGAATTGGACACGAAAAACCGACCACATAGTTTGAAGACAAGACAAAAAGATAAGTAAAAGTTTCTCACCCCCTTATCTAGTTAAAATTTAGTCCTTCTAAGAGTTCTGCCAAGTATCTCTAGAGCAGTGGCTCTCAACCTTTTTTGTATCAGGACCCATTCGCAAACGTTGATAGCCAGTCCTTACCCAGTGCTGCTCACTCCCAACCCACTGCTCCATCACCTCCAGGCCCCTGCCCCACAGTGTGTGGTGAACTCTGACAGCCTGCAAGGGGAAAGCCATGGTTTCCCATGGTTTTTAATCCATTTTTAAAGTTTGTTGATCTGGTTTTTAAAGTGTATGCCTGACCCTTTAATATATTCTTACGACCTACATTTGGGTTATGACCCACAGGGTTGAGAAACACTACTCTGAAGATCAGTCATCCTGCTGACCCTGCCAGCCAGGGACCTTGACTCACACCAAGGCTTGGAATAATTCAAAGACAATCACTAGCTCACAGAAAGCTCCTAAATACCTTCAAACCAACCCTCCCTCCGCCCCCCCAAACACCACTACTGTTCTCTTTGGTGAAAAATCTGGGAATTTTCCACAAATGTTTCCTTCCTGGGACATCTGAAATTCCCCATATGAATTACCCACATCTCTGAGATACCTTCATTATCGTGGGGCTGATTTTCCCCATTATGGGCAGAAAATACCTTGGGTTTCCATCCAAACAATAGTCCTTTCAGCTCTGTGCCTGGGAGTGGTCATTGTTCTTGTCCTACTGAAATGACAAGGCATTGATCATTTCAAGCAAACTTGCCTCGCTATGGAACTAGATAGACAAAAGAGACAAAAGGAAAGAGCTGCAACCCAACATCACTAGGATCTATGACTTCCTCCCAGAACTATTTGCCACCTCTGCGATGGAACACGCGGATCTCGGATTGACCTCCTCAGCTATCTATGGACACCGATGACTTCCTTATCTACTGGAAGACTGCCATCCTCATATTGAGGGACTGCCAATGACAATGCATAAAACAACTGGCCAGGGATATTTAGCAGTTTTACCTTCTCTCTTTCCTTAGATATGCATTCCCCAGTTCCTTTGCCAAAAAAAGCTCTTAACTACAGGTCTGGCCATAACCCTTAACTAAGCTATATCCCAAAATTTTAAACATATATACAGACAGCATAACATAATCCACTGAAAAAATTACAAAATAAAATATATAAAATAAATTAATACAGCTTAATATTGTTTTTTGAATGAGACCAAACATAAGTGCTCTGGGTGCACTGAAGTGCTCTGGGTTAGAATACAAGGAAGTCGAGGAGAAAGGGACTTGACGGTGGGGGTCTACTACAAGCCACCCAACCAAGGGGAAGAGCTGGACCGGGAATTCTTAAGTCAGCTCATGGAGGTAGTTAGGTCAAAAGACGTGGTCATCATGGGGGACCTGAACTTTCCAGACATCTGCTGAGAAGAGCAGTCAGCCAGGTCTGACCGCTCACGTAGGTTCCTAGCCTAGATACAGGACCTCCATCTAACTCAGGAGGTATACAGCCCCACCAGGGGAGACGCCTTGTTGGATCTGGTGCTGGCCACAGGTGATAACCTCGTGGGGGCTGCGGCTGCTTGACCACCTGGGCGACAGCGATCATTACCTGCTGGAATTCACCATCCAGCGCAAGGTAGCAAAAGCCTGCAGCAAGGCAGCAGCCCAGGACTTCAGGAGGGCAGATTTCAATGAGATAAGAATAGTTGGGGAAGTACTGAGGTCCCGGAGGGGAGGGGAGTTGGGTGTCCAAGAAGAGTGGTCGTTCCTTAAGGAGACGATCCTCCATGCCCAAAGGGAGGTAATCCCAACAAGGGTCAAAGGGGGAAGAGGGTGAAAAAGCCTCCATGGCTCACCAAAAGCATACAGGAACATCTCCTAGCTAAAAGGAAGGTGTACACCCAATGGAAGGGAAGGGCCATCACCAGGGAAGACTATACCTCGGTTGCTTGGGGCTGCAGGGGGGCGGCCAGGAAGGCAAAGGCAGAGATGGAACTGGGACTAGCTACCCAGATTAAGGACAACAAGAAGTCCTTTTTTAAATACATAGGGGGCAAAAAGAAGGTACCTGGTAACGTGGGGCCTCTGCAAGACATGCTAGGAAATCTGGTTGTCACACCAGATGACAAGGCTAACCTATTTAATGATTTCTTTGCCTCCATTTTCCTCAACAGGGACCAGATCAGCCCATCCACTGGGACCCCCTCAGGCCCCGGGGGAGGTGCACCCAGGCCTAGGGTCAGTGAGGATCTAGTCAGGGAACTTCTGGAGGGATTGGACATATTTAAATCAGCTGGTCCTGACAACCTCCACCCCAGAGTGCTGAGGTAATTAGCAGAGGTCAGTGCGGGACCCCGGCACAGCTTTATGAGCACTCGTGGTGCTCTGGTGTGGTGCCAGAGGACTGAAAAAGGGCCAATGTGGTTCCCATTTTCAAAAAAGGGAGGAAGGAGGACCCAGGGAACTATAGGCCAGTTAGTCTTACCTCAATCCCGGGTAAGCTTTTTGAGAGAATTATCCTGGCGCATGTCCACGAGGGGCCAGCAGGGGAGGTTATGCTTAGGGGCAACCAACATGGGTTAATTAGAGGCCGGTCCTGTCAGACCAACCTGGTGGCCTTCTATGACTGGGTAACAAAATCCTTAGACGCAGGGGTAGCAGGGGACGTAGTCTTTCTGGACTTCAGGAAGGCCTTCGACACTGTCTAACCCCATTTTCAATAAAAAACTAGGAGACTGTGGCGTCGACACCTACACAGTCAAATGGGTTGTTAACTGGCTGGAGGGCCGCACCCAGAGACTGGTGGTCATTTTCGACTTGGAGGGATGTGGGCAGTGGGGTCCCCCAGGGCTCAGTCCTCAGACCCGCACTGTTCAACATCTTCATCAGTGACTTGGACGAGGGGGTAAAAAGCATCCTATTCAAATTTGCTGATGACACTAAGATGTGGGGAGATGTGGGCACACTAGAAGGGAGGAATAGGCTGCAATTGGACCTAGGCAGGTTACAGGGGTGGGCAGATGAGAACAGGATGAGTTTCAACACTGACAAGTGCAAGGTGCTGCACCTGCAGTCAGGAAGGCCAACCGCACCTTGTCATGCATCCACAGATGCATCACAAGCAGGTCCAAGGAGGTGATCCTCCCCCTCTATGCGACACTGGTCAGGCCGCAGTTAGAGTACTGTGTCCAGTTCTGGGTGCCGCACTTCAGGAGGGATGTGGACAGCATTGAGAGGGTCCGGAGGAGGGCCACCCTCATGACCAGGGGTCAGCAGGGCAGGCCCTATGAGGAGAGGCCAAGGGGCTTGAACCTGTTCAGCCTCCACAAGAGAAGGCTGAGGGGGGATCTAGTGGCCTGTTACAAACTAGTCAGAGGGGAC
>NW_005842586.1:699844-705564 GCF_000455745.1 Alligator sinensis
ATTCCTGCTTTTCGGGGGGAGGAGAGAGAGGGGGAAGGGAGTGTCCATGACAGAGAGCAAGGCAGTTAAGGGGATCACATGAGAGAGGGGGAAGGGAGTGTCCATGACAGAGAGCAAGGTAGTTAAGGGGATCACATTCAATATATTTATAACAGTGTGAAAAACTCAACTAGGTAAACCAAAGAGCAAAATGCAGAGGCTAGATAAGGAAGAAGCAGGTAAGAGAGGCAAGTAGGAACAACTGTACAAATCCCTGAAGGCAAGACAGATGGCTCTGAATTTTATGTGAAGAGGTATGCAGCATATGAGGCTCCAGGTGTGATGCTGAGAGCAGTGCAAGTGTGAAATTTCAGCCAGTAAAACATGGGATTGTTTGGAGAGGTGAGATATTTCTGCTGGTTGATTTCAGTGAGATGTTAGACACATGGACTGATAGCAGCTATGGGCCAAGACTCCTTTAAAAGAATTGTGAATACACTGAAATAAAGGGGAGGAGAGGTGAGAGAGAGGGCTGAACATGATTCTCATACCTCCGCAGGCAGACCCAGGATTTTGAAAAGGGAGGTGTAGGTGGTGTGGTGCATCATCACATAACACAACACAAATTTTGTCCAATTATTGTGGACAAATAATAAAGTATTTATTTATTATTTATTTATAAATAAATATTTATTTATAAAGTACAGTATAATATAGCCCCAGGCCCCTAACCCATTAATAAAGTTTCTACTTTATTAATGGGTTAGGGGCCTGGGGCTATATTATACTGTTTAAGAGCCAGGCAAAAAACAAATATAACTTAGTTGTGGGTAGGTGTTGGGGGTGGGAGGGCTGACGACCAGTTCCAGGGTGAGGTAGGCACCTGGTGCCAGGGGAGCACAGCTGTTACCTACCAACATGGTCACAAACAGAACTGCTCCCTGCACCCCAAAATGTAGGTACCACAGACACTCCACCATGGCCCCAAAGTGCCCCTTCATACATTGCCCTACCACTTCAAATCCCCCTGGCTCTGCTTTATTCCCCCATTATCCCACATATGCCCATGCCCAGCTCTACCCCATCATGTTCCATTCAGACTTGACCATTCCCCACATACTCCACTGAGTCCTACCCTGACCCCTCACCACCCACATGCACCCTGAACAGACTCATCCCCATCAGCCCCTACCCTCCTGACCCCTCACCACCCCCTCACACTCCACTGAGCCCTCCTTTGAACCGCTGAGCATTCAAACCTCACTGCAGTAAGGGTCATTGTACCTCTTTGCTTCACTTGTATAACTCCCTCCTGCCTCTGACCATTGTGCCACAGCCACCAGACAGCTGGGCTTGCCTCGAACCCTGCCTTTCCCTCCCTGTCTTTAATATGTTGTGGATCTGAATTCCCTAGGAACAAAGCTAGGCCAAAAAGGCAGCTGGAGGCTGCAGCAGAATAGAAACCTCCGATAGTCTAGGTTTTCCTTGCCATTGGATTAAGGTTTCCTTTGTGTGACTGCTGATGTGCAACAGAATTCCCACATTCAAAGATGGCACATGCAGGCATCTTCCTTCAGTAGGAGGTCCCACAGCAATAGGCAAGTAGCAATGGGGGCAGGTGTTAATGAATATCAAAAGCCCCTAGTCAAAGAACCTACACAGAGGTAATGATTGTATGATGGTCATTCTGTACTTGGAACTGAGGCAGGTATGCAATTCAGCAGCTACTATCATAACTGAGCAGGCCTAATTAGGATCCACTTTGCTCAACCCACATGGGGAGGGGACTAGAAAAGGTGCCTTAAACTGTCTGTTTCATTTTGTCTGATTGGAAAACCACATCCAGTGCAGTCCAGATTAAATAATGAAGTTATACATGTACAGCTACACACACACACACACACACACATGCACATTAGAGTGCATAGGCCACACACTGCAAGCATAAAACACACTGTAGGAGCATAGAGTAGTTTCAAAGAGATTTGCTTAGAAATCTACAAATGCAATTCCTTATTCCCAATCCTAAACTGATCTTCCAATCCATGTTTTACTTGTGACACTGCAAGCAAAGGAGGCTTCAATAAAAGTAGACTTTCTACTTACTTCATCAGTACAATAATATCCAGTCCCTTTTTGAATTATGAAATGCCATTCAAGGTTTTGAACAGTGCTTAAGATCAAAAAGCTTGCGTGCTGGTTCACTAGCTTATAGACCACAGGTCTGGTTTTGCTATTAATTGTCCCTCTGTAAATCAAGAATAATTCTACCAGTGCTATCACAGTACAAAACTGGTTTAAGTGGTCCCTGTATGTGGATTTTCACAGTAAATTTACAGGACAGTGGAGCTATAAAAGTAGCATAGGGAAGCAGCATAGGTATGTCATGGGAACAAACTATACTGTACAATACATAAAAAGTCACTCATCTGGCTACAGTGAGGTGGCATTTTCCAAAGAGTCAGCAGAACAAAGGTAAAACAACAAAATGTCCCAAGCACAAGGACACATCATATACTCGTTTTGATGGATTTGTCTGTCGAAACATACAGAAATCAAGTACCTTTAAGGAACTGGAACAGATGGATAAATAGTCAATTGTTTATTTTTTAATCCAGTTTCCATCAACCACGAAAGTGAATGTCATATTGACTAGAAGCAGGGTGCTAGGGCACCCTGAGGTAATGCCACCAGATCCTTTGAAGAGTGCTGTGTGGTATGAGGAAATAAGCAAATAAATGCAGGCTCAGGCCTATCCCTGTCTGGCTGATCCCCGCATCCCCACTGCCTGGTCCCTTTGCATGGAAGGAGAAACTGTAATATATAAATTAGTTTTTGAAATTGGGTGCCACTCAATTCACAAAAGTTATGGAGGAGGGCCTTGAGTCTAGGGAGGGGTGCTTTGAGTCCAAAAGGGCTGAGAACCACTGGACTAGAACAAAGTTGATGCATTGTAGAGTTTTGAGACACTGGACATTAAATTGGAATGAAAGTGACATTCTTAATCTCCTGCTGAGAGCTAGTGCAGGATAATCCATAAACCACTATTAGTCAGAGTTCAGTAATCTGCAGTGGTTTTTGTCAACTTTATAAAATGCCAAAAGAACCTTTTATATATGAAAGTGCTCTAGAGGTGAGCAGGTTTCTCATATTGCTTAATACTTGCATTAGCACATAAGTCATCCAAGCAATATATCATCAGATCCTACCAACCAGATGTGATGTAATGTAATGTCATTCTCCCATGTGGCAGCCATGGAAGGCAGAAAATTTAAGATAAGACTGCAGCACCAAATAGGAGAGCTTTTACCCTATGACAATTGTCAAAAGCAGAATCTTCCAGGGGAGCTATTCCCTAAGGGATGAAATACAATATGGAAGGGTACGGGGAGCGATATCAGTACCCTGCAAACACAGTTTTAAGTATCTGCTCCTTAGTAGTTATTATTAAAGCCAACTAGGCTCACAGAGTGCAAGCAAGAAATCAAGCAAAAGTACTTCTTTTGAGAAGAGGAGCTAGAGCTATCTTTCTGAAAGAAAGAGGAGATGGGAGGAGGAGAGCAAAAGGAGAGCAATACTTTTTATGTGGCTAACCCTGAACATACACATAAACACCTTCCCATATCGCTCTGTTCTAACTAAACTACAGCTGCAAATCATTTTATTGGCTGACCCAATTCCCTATGACTGGTTTCATTACTTGTGTTATGGCAAACTGGATTACAAACCCTCTAGGACAGGCATTGTCTTTTGTTATTTACAGCAATGATTCAAATCCAAGACGAACCCCCCCCCCAGCAGCGTGGTGGACATATTTAAGGCTAATAATTACACTCCATTAGACTTTAATCATTAGACACTATAAATGGAACGGTATAACAAATGTATATTATGTATTAAATCTGTAGTCATCCTGGATTCAGGTAAATATGGTACTTGTTCAGCCATTAGCAGAATGAGTCTGACTCTTGACTGGAGTTCCTAGGTGCTACTGTCATACAAATTAATAATCAAATCAAAGTTCCCAAAATGATTTTATGTGATCAAAGAGGGGAAACGACAGCCTGCATAGTCATGAATGGCATAGACAATGCATAAGTATTGACAGTGGAGGGGCACAGCTCCATGCCACCACCCCCACTGCTGCCAGGTGCTGGCTTCGACTGTGCCGCAGCTCCATGCCCCACCATCAGTGCAGAAATCTGGGCAGGGCATGTGCTCTCCCATGCCCGCTCCACACGTCTCCTATGATGAACAGGAGGGATTACCAGAGATACCATCTTTATGGAGAAATGTGAACAAAGACATTACGCTGTGAATAGCTGGTACAAAAGTAGTTAGCTGTGTTATTCTGAAATTAGGCAGGAGGCAGGACAGGATGGCACCTCATAGACTAACTCATTCAGAGAGACATGAGGTTTTGTAGGCTACAGCCTACTTTGTCAGCATCTTACAAAGTAGGCTGTAGCCTATGAAAGCTCATGCCTCTCTGAACAAGTCCATGAGGTGCCACCCTGCCCTGCCTTCTAAAGAGAAGTTAATCACCTTTAATGTAATAAATGCAAAGGGCTGCATGTGCTGAACTGCCAAGCTATATATAAGGCAAGCACAAAAATACATATAAAAGCATATGAAAAATGTGCCTCAAAAGAAAATATAAGAGGTGCTGCACAGCTTAAAGCTTGCACCTTGCTTTCAACACTTCCCCTAGCTTTGGTCTGAAGATTTACAGGCTGAAACCAGGAGAAACCCAAACACCCTACTGACCTGTGCCTCAGCCAGCCTTGGTGACCAGATCATTAAGACTGGCACTCTTGGGTAGCATGGGAGCATACGACCTATCTACACTCTTGGGTGCAGCTTGCCAACAAGATGTTTCAAACTTTCCTAAACCTGATAGACTGTCTCAGAAACCACCCGGATCTATTGTTTTACAACCTGTTTTGGCATGTGATTTCTTCATCTTATTACTTCTGATTCACTCACAGAAGCAAAAGATACTCTGATTGATGAACATACTTCCTATTAATACTATTTATTATTTCTTCCTACAGGTTAAAAAAAGTTACTATTTTAGAGATAGACATATACACACAGAACTGAGTGCTGTGACAAGAGCGACTCTGGGAAGGGAGTTGTACAGATGTAATGGAGGGATACATTCATGTCTGCTCCCGAGTGAAGCTGGCTGTGATGGCCTGTCCTACTCCCTTGGAATTCTGGTTGTCCTCAGATATTCAAATTAATTAAAAAAGAAAAAAAACCAGAGAGGACGCGTCTACACATGCAAGCACGTGCACTTGTAGCAGCTCAAGCAGAAGCGGTGCAAATTTGAGCCGGGGCTTTTTGCCTCAGCGCATGTGCTCCAACATGCACTTTGTTGTGGAGCAAATTGTGCCACTTGGGGCAAAATAACCCTGCCTGGCTCCTCCTGGATCTGCAGCCGGGGGAGCTACAGCCTGGGGCCAGCACCTGTGCTGTCCCCAGCAATATAAAAAGCTGGCCTGTCCTGGTCACATCAGCACAAAAAGATGCCCTGGCAAGTAGCTCAGGGCTACTCACTCTCAGGAGCTTCTGGGGCCTAGCCAATTGATACCCGGGGACACTACCCCTTGTGCCAACTGGACTGCTGAAGCAGCTCTGAGAGTTCCCTGCACCCTCTACCCACTTCAAGAGTCTGGCAGTGGGGGCAGCTGCCTGGCTGTGACCTGCTGCGCCCCTGCCAGACCCCGATGAGGCCA
>NW_005842586.1:705713-706199 GCF_000455745.1 Alligator sinensis
TGTTCCCTATTGGAAAACTGAAAAATCCCTGATAAAAAGCTCCCAAAGTCACTCTGTAAAATACCCCAAAATCCATGTTCCTCCACAATTAAAATAGAAGACCACTATAAAGAGAGAGAGAGAGACAGAGTGAAACAGAGACAGCGATCAGTTGGGCAAAGTTTTATTGATATATCTACACTGTTAAAGCAATTTGGAAGACTACCAGTGTCTCTATCATAATAATAAAGTGAACTCTAAATGCATGTTTCATGAATTCATGAATATATATTTTGCTGCCCCCCTCAGGGGCTACAGCCTCCCCTCAGGGGCTATGGCCTCCCCACAGGGGTTACGGCCCCCCTCCCCAGGGGCTACAGCCCCCCCCACGAGATTATGGCCCCTGCACAGGGGTTACAGCCCCCCAACAGGGGCTACATCCCCCCTCTGGGACCAAATGCCCCCCACAGGGGCTACTCCTTGCGGGCCCACACGCCCCACCCCCCC
>NW_005842586.1:706416-706637 GCF_000455745.1 Alligator sinensis
CAGCCTCCGGCACTTTAAAAAAAAGGGGGGAAAAAGCCTCTTATTATCAATGGAGTGGGGGGCTTTGGAGCCTCCTGGCAGAGCCCCCCCAGGCAGCACGGGGCAGCGGTGGGCAGCAGGGCCTGCCTGGGGCTGCTGGGGCTGTTACCCAGCCCTGCACTGTGCAGGCAGGGCCCCAGTGACCCAGACAGCAGCTCAAAGTGCCAGTAAGTGCCGGGGGG
>NW_005842586.1:706926-714401 GCF_000455745.1 Alligator sinensis
ACTCCTGACCCCTTACCGGCACTGGAGCCTGGGTCCAGCTCCCTGGCGCTGGCATGCTGCCTGCCCTCACGGACAGGCAGTGTGCCTCAGCACCAGGGTGAGGGCTAACCATAGAGATGCTCTGGCAGCCAGAGCATCTGTATGGAAGACCCAGCCTCCGGTTGCCTCCTGCACCGCTTTTTTTCTGTGCAGGTTTTTTTGACCCCTGGATATCCATGTTCTCATTCTTGCACATGCCACTTGCAGCATCTCAAAGGGATTTGAGACGCTGCAAGAAGCACGTGCAGGCTCATCTGGACATGCCCAGAGAGGCCAGATGAGTGCCTATTCACCCATTCCCACAAATGTGCTTAGGTGAAGTCAAAATCTCACCCAAAGTATTACTGTGAGTTCACTTATGGCAGGGGTGCTCAACCCCCATGTTACCTGGCCCGCAGGACCTCCTATGGGCTCAGAAATTTGATGCTGGGAGAGTGCGAAGCCCTGGGTCCTGCATGCTGGATCCAGCACCCAGTCCTAGCATGGAGGGCGGGGCAGGGGTGGCACCAGGCCCTCAGTACCTTATCACAGTGTGTGACGGCTAGAGGGAGTAGCGCCAAGCCCCAGGGTCCACTTCCAGAGTGCAGGGTAGGGAAGAAGCAGTACCAGGCTCCAATCCTGGGGTGCAGCGCTTGATCTGGCCCATGGACCAGCTCCACCCCACTCATCTAGCCCACAGGGGCCAACAGATTAAACACCACTGGCTTAGGGCCTTGTCATAGGGGACACTTAGCACATATTAAATCTGTGGAATATTATGAGGTATTGAAGTCAGAGCATGTTCTGAGCAGTCACACGGCTGTATTTACTATGATCTCTGACTTGAACAGCTGACCCTCCATGGCTAGAGGGCCAGCAAGCAGGCCACCTGGCATACTTTGCTGAAGCACCTTTTTCACATATTTCCAATAGTGGCCAAAAAAAACCAAGCGCTCAAGAAAACACTGATTAGCTAACCATCTGAGGATGCAAACAAGTTCCTTATTACTTTATCCTTACCACCAAACAAGTTCCTTATCACACATCCTACCATCTGCCTACCTGCCTTCAACCTGTCACGCCATCAGTGGGCCTTGCTGAACAGGTTCCACACACAGCAAGGTCTGTGTGCACCCAGCCTCCACTATCGGGGACTTCGCAACAATCTAGACTGTAGCTATGGCAAAACACACACCATGTCACATATTGTCTATGACTGCCCACTAAGTTCAGTGACAGACTACAGGAACTGCACATGGCCACTGAGGACACTCATGACTCGGCGATTATGCACATGCTGACTGACTGAGGATACAAGTTCCAGTCCCTCCATAGCCAGGCACAGGTGCTCCAGTCCCTCCTTGACTGAATGTCCTGCCAGCTGGAATCATATCTGTAGTGGTGTCTTGGGGATGCTGAGTAGTGGAACTGAGCAGATCCTTGCCCTGACCATTGTAATGCATAGTCACTCTGTACTTTGGTGGTGCAAACTCCTGGCCTGGTGAGGTGTTACTTTCAGGACTGAGATGCAGCCATAGGCCTCATGCTGGCCTACTTACAGGAGGCACAACACAACACTATGCAAACCATAACACTGTGGGCCTGGTATCAGCTTCCACCTCGCCACTGCTGGACACTACTGGTGAGCTCAGGCTGATGGAAGCAGCTCATGCTCTTGGAACAATAAGCAGCAGCAACAAAGTTTGAGGACATCTTGTGGTGCATGCATGGACCTTTGTGTCAATCTGCACCCCCTGCTGCAGCACATGACACTGGACTTCAATGCCCCATGTTCCGAGAGAGATGTGGTCCTGGTGATTTGGAAGTTGGTGCAACAGCCTCCATTCCACTGCCAAGCAGTATGGCTTGGGGTGGACAATGGTGATGAGGGCTATGCACAGAGCATACAAGGCCATACTTGAGGACCTGGGGGTTCATCCATCCTGGAAATATACATACCGATTCCTTGCCTCCCTCATTGCACCTCAGATTACATAAACTGGAAAGGGTTCTTTTTGGTTATACTCCAGGCGGTCATAGATCACCAGAGGCACTTTACTAACATTAGCATTGGGTTTTTGGGACATGTGTATAACACCTACATATCCAGCTCAACTCCAGTGGAGTAGGGGGAAGCTCACTCCCAGCATTCCCACCATGGACTTGGGTGGGCTGACCAGTCTCACCCTTGATCATCAGGGACCTGGTATACCCACTCCTCCCCTGGCTTATGAAACCATGCACAAGCTGGCTGGATCCCAGGAAGGTATACTTCAATTACCAGCTGAGTGCTAGAGTTCCCTCAGGGGTTCACCTTGAACTCTGCCTGAGGAAGATTTCCAGCTTCAAGGATGTGAGGTGTGGGGGGAAGTATTCCTGGATAATGGAATAGACCCACATCCAGGGAAGCTCTTGGCACTCCCAGCTGATCATCATGGATGGACCCAACATTCTGATCAGGGAGGCCTTGGCTAACTACTTTCTGAGGCAATGCTCTTTTGGGTGGGAGGGGCTGCAGGAAGAGGACTTCTGAACAATTGTGAACACTTCATTTACCATGCTGCACCTTTAATGATGTTATCCATTTCTCAATAAACATCTTTTATGCTAGTTCTTGGGCTTGATACTCTCTGTTATGAGGGCAGGGAGGGCCTAGGCTAAGAGACCAAGACATGGAGTCCTACATTGTAAGAGCTAGCTGGGAGGGGGAAACTGAGGCATGGGCCACTAGGTGGGGTCAAGGCTGCAAAGGACTCAAGTTGAATGGATAGGAAGCACACAAGGAACTCACTTCACAACTGTCCAAAATTTATTTCTTCAAACTGTGATTGTATAAATGTCCGGGCCCTTGTCTGCTTGCCTCCCTGCTTGCTGGAGGGGTCACTGGGAGTTCTGTGACACAGAAGCATGTTACCTCCACAACTCTCAGCTGGATGGCTCCAAGGAGCTGATAGCTACACACTGCTGGGGAGGTGGCTGGGGGTAAATAACACTGTGGTCCACCCTCCCATCTTGTCACTAAAACTCAAGTACAGGTTTGTGGCACCGCCCCACTGCTGAGATGCAGGCACCTGGGAAGCCGGAGACATTTCCAGTCATCCCAGAGAAGGGAAGGGCTGCCACTGCCACTGCTAGGGCATTCAATGGACCTGTTGCTCAGACCTCCACTCTGCTTGGCATCGAGCCGTACCGGCGCGGGAGGAGTGGAGGGGAGGTGGGGAGCAAAGCTGCAGGCAGCCAGGGTGGCTGGAGCATGGGGAGGCATGCATACAGCATGCCTGACCAGCCTCCTCATACTCCCACTGACCATCTGGCAGCAGTTGCAGGCCAGGGAAGGGTGGGGAAGGATGAGTGGGAGGCAGCCAATCTCCATGGTAGCCCATGCTGGTGTGAAGCTGGGGCCATTGCCTTTGGGCAGGTGGGGGAGTGTAGGCAGCTACACTGTTATGGCACTGATTTACTCCTCTGCAGTGGTAGCCACCCTGTGCAGGAAGGACTTCCACAACTCCACAATAGCCACAGTGGAACAGAGGGGTGCTTGTGTCTGGACAGCTGATTCCTGGAAACTCTCTGAGCTCCTCACCTCTCCCTCTAGGAACTGGCAGCCCTGCACTGAAAGTCATCTGATGTTCTTAGCAGCTCTTCTGATCAGTCCTCACAGTAGGTGGAAGCTGAGTGATGGTGGCAGCTCGGTGTGTGGATGATTCCGTGAGGTCCTACAACATTTGATCGTAGTGGTCCTACCAACATTTTCAGCTATAGGAGTGGGAGTGTCCCTACATGGCCTTGGGGCAGCATCTGTGCTGCGCTGTCTCAAGCTTTGTTCTGGGGCAAATTCTGAGTGAAAAAAAAAGCATAAGTGGCCTTGAGAGTGTTTCCAAGGTTGACAGATATAGTGCGTTTGAGTGGGAATGCAGGATTCACACACCGATAGGTACAGAGACAGTACTGCATTGACAGCAAAACAGACCTTGACATTGTTGCAGACTTCTAAGATAGTGTGAGGGGAAACACCGCTCATCTTGCTCTGCCTGATCATTTTCATAGGACAGAAAGACTTGAGTGGAACATCATCATGGTAAGCGACCTCTCTGCTACCTATTCTCAGCTACTTGCTGCCCCCCTTTTACTCTATTAGTTCCTGCAGGCAGGTGGGGAGGGAAAAAAATCACCAGCTAAGAAGTCCTTTTCCCCACCGCAATAACTGGTTCATCCCTGTCTCAGGCCACTGCTTCTCTGGCCAATATTTTTCTGGGAAGAGCATCCAGTCAGCACAGAGCAGAGTTCTTTGAGCTTACAGATGGTGACCCTGCAAGATATGCCCTGGTGCTTCTGTGGGCTCTCATGCCAGTGCATGCCCTGGAGTTATGGAAGCAAACTGCTCCTTATGATGGCTCTCCACTAAGGCTGGCAATCCCATGGAACGTGGAGGCTCTGGAAAACTTCCTACACCTGTTACAGCTTCCCCACCTGTGAGAGGCACCTGGAATCCCAAAGGAACACTTTTGACTACTACCTGAAACAGCTATGTGCTGCATCCCTGTGGCGAGGGAGTGGCTACTATTCTGAAAGATACCACTCCAGAAGATAACAGCATTCCCTGGCATCAGACCCAGCCTAATTAGGAACCCACAGAGCGACTACCACTGGCTATGCCAGCAGTGCTTTTGGGAGTGGGAATGCAGGGCCACATTTGCACCTAAATAAAAGTCTTTGATTGTCTATTTTTGTATGTTTATGCCCCAGAAAGGTGTCCTGCAGGTTGGACCCCAGCCCTGCAGGTGGGAACTCTGCCAAGCCTGCCCCTAAGTACTGGCACACAGAATTCACCTGGCATTAACCAGGGGTGGGGGTGGCCCCCCATAACCCACCAATGCACCCTGTGGATGTCCTGCCTGCATCAGAGGTGTGGTAGATGGAAGGGGCAGGAGGGCAAACTGCACTGACTGTAACCCCTGTGCCTAGTCACTTCCCCACACCAGTGCCCAGTGACAGAGTTTCCTCCAAGCCATGACTGACCCTCATATTCCCAGGCTCCCAAATACAGTCACCTTTTACTCCCCCTGGAGTTGCTGAAACTTACCAGTGGTTGGTGCCAAGCTGTCCATTTCCACCTACTCTATGAGAGCCTTGTCCAAGCTGTCCCCATCTTGTGTGTCCTGTGTTTGGGTTTGGGTTTGGGCCTGGGTCAGGGCCTGGCCAGAGAACAAGTCCACAGAGTAGGCATACTCATGCTTCTTCATGGATGTTTTAGTAGCAGGTGGCAGACAGGTGATTCCATCATAGTTTCTGTTGTCATTGTTATTGTGCCAGGCCTGTGAGTATGCTGTGCACAGTGTGGTGGGGAACAATGGCACGGTCCATCTTGAGGATCCAACAGCTCTTCCACAGTCATCACTGCATCTGAGGCCTTGGTGGCATCCCTGACCTGAACACACCGCACCTTCGGGCATTTGATATTAGTGTGGATCTGCAGCCAGTCCCTCTAGTGTCTCCAAGCCGTCAACTAGGTTTCAATGTGCTCATGGACCAACTGGTGTTGTCAGCTACCCTTTGTGCATCTTGGCAGTGGTGACAATAGTTCTCTCCTCACCCAAGATCACAAGGAAGTTGGCCCACCTGCTGGGGTCTGAGGAGGACATTCTCTGGCTTGGTTCAGTTTGGTCCAATAAAAGATATCATCCACAAGAATCCTTGCCTCTCACATATGAAATTAAATAGGTTCAAATGGAAGGATATCCTGGACTCTGCAAAGTTACTTCAGGGAAATGTCATTCTCAATGTGTACTTTTTTATTCAGGACAGATAGGAATTTAAAATCCTAAAATGTATAAAAGAAAAAAGAATCCACTGCTAATCCTGGGTGGCAGCTGACAGAATAAGAATTGCCAGGCTTTAAACTCTTGTTCCAATTAGACAGCTGTTTGCAGTTTTCTGTATCAGGATGACATGTGGACTGTCCCCATAATGCAAGGCCAATTCTGCTGCATGTTAATACAGACATATTGATGAAGGAAAATTAGGGGCCAGACATTAAACAAAAGACACCTATTCATATGAAATGGAACTATGAGGGATGAGTTAGGTGCAACTGTTCAGTGTGAGCAGTTTTATTGACTATCCAACCTGGACATGGTCAATGAATCAGAATGAAGCCTGGCATGTAATCATACCTGACATAACTGAGGGGTTTGTATGCACAATCAATCTAAATGTTGTGTGAATCCAAAGATCAAACTTCCTATCTATAGGCTGAGTACCATATGGCACAAGGCACAGTAAGCTTTCTGCTCCTCAGCCTTCACTTTGAAAGCCATAGAAATTTCTAGTAAATTTAATCCCTGCAGTATATTAATGCAATTTGCATGGCTCAACTAAAAGAAGTCTGTCAGATATGATTATCTGTGGTATGGCAAGTGGCAGCTTATAAACAAATGAAAGACTAAACTCTGTACTATTCAATCCATATATTATATGCATTGTAAAAACAATCAAAATAACCTTTAAAGTTTTCTTTCCAGAAGTATGAAGTGATGAAAGTTTCTATAAAAGATAGGATCAGGTGTAGTGAAAAGTACCACTAATAATTTAAAATATGGCTTTAGTTTTTTGGTTTTTTTTTTTTTTACAGAAGAAAACCAATTTGCACTCATTCAAGTAGTGTTAGGCAATCAAATAAAAAAAAAATCTTTAACAATTATTCATTAACAAATAGAAATGTGATATGCACAATACCTTTTTGCCTCCCATCTTGAAAACCAATGACACATGGATGCACAGAGTATCATAAACATGAGCACAGGAACTTTTATTAATATTTTTAATAGATTCAAAATGATCTTATGGACTCATATTTGGGACCACTGACTTCTCCCTAATTCTTATTTGCTTTTTTCTCCAGACATGTTTTTACAGAACCAGATATTGTCCATCTTCATATCAGTTTTTCCTCTTTTGAAGGACTGCTCTTATTTTTCTCAGATCACCATCTCTTATGGGTCATTCTTGCCAGACTGCTCCACAGTGTGGTATGTCAACCTTATTGTTGAAAGAAACCAGCAGTGCATTACCAAGAAAGTGGGACCTGGACTGGAACAAAGGATGTTATCTATAGTTTCAATCTGACAATGCAACTCAAGTCTAATAAAAATGAGAATATGGTCACTTCTAAGTCGGTACCAGAAAGAAGCCAAATGGTCCGTATTTAGTTTTGGCAAACATTTATGTCTTTTGCTTTCTACTTTATGGGTCAAAGTTAACCAAGCAAAATCAGTTTGATTCATACAAGTAGTGTCTAATTTTTACTGCTAGTTGAAAGCTAATTCAGTGGCTTCTAAGAGATTAACTCATGTCTCGGTGACGTATGGTAAATAAGGCATAGTTTCACATTCTGGTTCTAACTGGATTGGTGGTGAAGAGAAAACTATCACCATCTTCGAAGTCAGATAGTGTCAGCA
>NW_005842586.1:714432-717955 GCF_000455745.1 Alligator sinensis
ATGGAAAATGAACCATTTACTAACTTCCTTTTTCTTCTACTAAAGGTTGTATCATGCTGATAGGATAGTACAGTCAGGTCTGAGTTGTTTATACACAGGATCAGAACTACAGGATAGAAACAGGCCTTAAAGTCTCCAGTACTGGGGAGTGATATCTGGGATATACCTTGCCAAACTTGCTTTCTAGCTTTCTGTTTTGACTTTGGGACCTGAATCCCCATCTCTGTGGGACACACACACTTTTGTTGTTAATTTCTGGGTGCTCTGCCCCCACATCTCTTTTGATGGGATGGGCCTTCTGAATTGTCTTGGGCATCACTCCACTAAACTAGATCTCAGTCTGTACACATTTTTAATAAGGATAGATAGATGGCTGAGTATTTGGCAAGATCTGCAGCTGTTAAAAAAAATCCCACAACAAACAATAATTTGAGAAGAAAAAGAAAGCTTCAACTCCTAGATAATGGTATGACTCAAGTGAATAAGGGTTGGAGAAATAGTACCCGTCTCTGCAGAGAGAAATTCTATGGTAAATTAAGAAAACAGCATCTTATCAAGACTCCCAAATGCAACTCATTCAGAATAATTCCTCTTCTTTCATAGACTGACTTTCCACCTGAAAGCAGGGTGAAGGAACAAACACTGGCACAAATAGCCACTTGCTTTCTGTCTTACCATCTCAAGCTTATTTCCTGCTGCTACTAGGCAGTTTAAAAATTCCCTTTCAAAACCAAATTATATTCAGATGGTTATAGCACAGTCTACATTCACAAGCCTAGCCTGCCCAACCCCATGCTGCAAAAACACCAGTTCACTGCCAAGAAAACTACTGTGATATCAAAAACTTTACATTACAACTTAACTGAAAAACTAAATAAGAAAGGGCTGATTGGCTAAGAGAAACAAGAGCCACATTTCAACAACAAAGATAATTAATACTGATAATAAAGATAACAAACATAATAAATACTGATAGCAAAGAACACTGTTTTAGGACACATAAGGCTGGATTCTTCCCTGAACCCAGCACCTGCCTCAGGAGTGGTGACTCTCCAGGACACAGGGGCAAACACCTTTCTGTCCTGTCTCACCCCAGGCAGAAGGAGCACTGCCTAGCCACTGCCCCCACCCCCGTGGCATCCCCTTATGCACCCCCAGCTCAACCATGCAGGGCAGCAGTCTCAACTCCCCACCACTACCCTGAGATCCTGGTGTGGTGCAGTGTGGAGAGAGGTAGATGGAAGGAGGTGGTGGGGTGGGCTGGGCCGGCTCTGCTGCCTCCTGATGGACTCGCAACTTTCCACTCCTCCCTTGCACTTCCTTTCCTTTCTCTGTCACTGGCTCTGCTCCGTTTGCCAGTCCCAGCCTGCCCTGCCTTGTGCCCTCTGGAGCACAGAGCAGGCAAGCACCCGACTCTGCTCTAGTTCCTCCCTGCGCTGCTCCCCACCCAGGTGGCCCCAGCCCCAGTCCTGTGCTGGGCTCAGGTGGCAGGAAGTGTTCCCTGTCCTGCCATGGCAGCTTGTCAGGGTGCAATGTGAGGCAGAGCTGGTGCCATCTGCCCACAGGTTGGGAGCTGGTGTCCTGAAGCTGCTGCTGCTCTAGAGCAGCTGGGCTGGGCAGTATGGGTGGGTTGGTGCCTGCTTCAGTCCTGTGTCCCTGCCTGCCCACTTCTGCCTGTAGCAGTGCTGGTAAGGTGGGGGCGGAGGGGGGAGGGGCGCCAAAGTACAAGTTCACCCAGACCACCATTTTCCCCAAGACCAGCTCTGCCTGAACCTGAGCTTCTGCTCAATGCAAGTAAAGTGGAGAACAGAGGGCAGTTACCAGCTCCTGTTGCTGTAAGCCAATGCTCGTTTCCTAACACTCTCCCTCTATTGGGAATGAAGAAGTTACCATGAAAGATAACCTTGATGATTTTATACCAGCCAAGCATCTCCCACACTGTGGGGATGTACAGCTGACCAGTTATGACCAGAATCTATCCCTTTTGTGCTGCTTGAGCAGTCAGACTTGAGAATATCACTCACATTTCAAAATCTTCCTCTGCCCTTTAAAACAAAAAAGAGAGCTTCCATTTGGAAGATGTCAGCTGTTTTGCAAACGGGATGCGCCAATTGTTGCACTGATATCCCATGGGATCAGAACCCATCTTTCCAAGATAAAGAGTGAATCAAAATGTTACCATCAGAAGTTCTTCCTAGGTAAGTAGTTTTATTATTGGAAGGAACAGATTAGGTCTAAATAAGATTTTTCTATGGTAAATACAAAAAAGGCTGTTTAAAATGCTATTCTACTTTGAAATCTGGCTGCATAAAAAGATTCCCTTTTCATGCAACCATTTTGCTTTATTCCTGCTGTCTTTAGTTATTTAGATGGGGTACCACCACCCCGTTATAAAGGTATTACTGCACTTCAGGGTGCATCTACACGTGCATTTAACTGCAACTACATTTAATATGCATTATGCTAATATGTATTAAGCTATTTTTGGCAGGTGTCTACATGTGCAGGGACTTGGCACTAAAGTTAGTCCCAAGTCCCTGCAGCCCTACCATGTAAATTAGGCTAATAAGAATTAACGCATCTTGTGTAGACAAGCCCTCAGTAGTATAGAACTCATCAGCACTAGCAGCATAGAAGCTACCTCATACATCCTCAACAAAAGTATTACAAATATACCAATTGCAAGATCATTGCTCAATACCATTGCAAGAATACACTTTGATTCTCAGCCCACAGGTTGAGCATGAAGAGCTGACAGATAGAAACCCTGCTGTGTTACTTGTATACTACACTGGTCTGAAAACCATTCAGAAATGAGAAGTATGGAAACCCAAAAGGTCATTTGCCAGGACTACCTTTTAGAATAGAAATTAACTTAAAACAAGGCTGTCTGTTCTGTTGTGCCTGCAGCACAGCTAATGCATAATGCTGGATTTGTCAATCACTAGTTTCAGCAAGTGTGGCAGACTGTCTCGTTTAAGACAGCAATAATGGCACACTTTTTTTCTCCCAAATGCATGGAGGAAAATGATTATATATATTTTTTTTTTAAAGAAATTTTTTCAGTGTCATTTTAACAACCTGCCTGAAATCTTCAAACTACAGAAAATGTAACCGTGTAGAAAAACCATGTTAGCCTAGGAGATGAAAATGATAAAGCTCAAGGTGATACTGCTAAGAGTAAAAGTTAAATAGACTGGCAAAAGCATGGGAAATTAGAGCAACTGGTAAAAGATATACTAGCAGGTTGATGATCCACAATATAGCCTTAAAGTTGGCCCACAGGGATGAAAAAGTAAAAAATTAAAATCAAGCGCAGGCATAGTTTGGAGTTTCTTTCCTTAACAGGTTTTTCTGGATGTGGCAGTAGAATGCTGGAGGGCAGTAATAGAAAGATCTATTCAAAGATTTATTCCATCCCCTGCCAGTGAAGGACCATTTCCAAGGGTACATTTTCTTGTGTTCTGTCCAAAAGTTCCCTCTGTGCTGATTGATGGAGTCAGCTAAAATACAAAGGTGCCAA
>NW_005842586.1:717965-737709 GCF_000455745.1 Alligator sinensis
AAACCCCTGTGGGCTATTTTGTATGAGACTTTTTAGACGACAGTAACTAGGGGACCATAATTTCAAAAGTGCTCAAGACTTACCATTTTGGCAAAATTTTCAACAGAACTCAGCACCCAGTGCACATCCAATACACCAAGTTTTTTTTTTTCCTGAAAACCTGGCTAGAAAGCTCAGAACAGCACATAAGGGCCAGTGAGCACTTCTGGAAATTTTGTCTGTCTTGGCATCCAAATGGGAGAATAATTCTAAAAAAATCAAGTCTGAATTGTTTGTGGTGTTGATAGTAGCAGACCCAGGATGCTGCAAAAAAAAGTAGAGGTGCACTGATACATTGGCCCATATCATATTGGCACCGATAAAAAGAAAACTGACATTATCAGCAATTGGCTTTTTTTTAGCTGATGTGGCCAATGTCGCCAATAAATGCCACATGCATGTGTGCAGCTGCAGCATGCGTACAGCCAGGAGTGCAGCCCGACAGCTTGGACAGCAGCATCCGGCCAGTAAATCGGGTGGGGGGGAAGAGGGCAGATTGAGGCCCCCATGGAGAGGCAAGGGCAGGAGCAGGGGCAGGGGCTGCACAGCTGGGGCAGGGTGCAGGACAGAGCTACATCTTTTTTGGGAGGGCTGCAGGGGGGTGGCTCCTGCCACTGCATGCACTCCCAGGGGAGGCATGGGGGGCATATGCCCTCTGGATCTGTGCACAGGGTGAGGGCGGGCTGCCGCTGCAGGCTTGGGGCTGTGCTGGCTTCTTACCAGAGGGGAGGCTAGGCCCAGGCTGTGCTCAAGGTGGGCGGGGGTGGCACTGAGAGGGGGGCTACAGGGGTGCTACAGCAAATTTTGGAGTGTATGTACACCCCCATAGCCCCCCTCCCAGTGCTGCTGCCACCCGCCCCATCCTTGCCTGCTCTGAGCACAGTCTGGACCTAGCCTCCCTCCTGGGAAGAGGCTGGCACAGCCTCCGGCCCTAAGCATATAATGGCAGCCTGCCCCACGCAGATCCAGGGACACATGCCCCCCATGCCTCCCCCAGGGTGCGTGAAGCAGCGGGAGCCATCCCTTTTCCCTGTCCCCCCAGACGAACCACCTGTGGCTCCGTCCCATGCCTCGCCCCACCCTGGCTGGGCAGCACCTGCCCCTGCCCCACTCCCTCCCTCATCATAGGGGCCTCATTCTGCCCCGCATACCCCTTCCCTCCTCCCCGTCCCTTTTCCTCCAGCAGACTTACCAGCTGGACACTGTTCTCCAAGCTGCTGGACTGTATATTGGCAATTGGATTGGTATCAGCTGATATGGCTAGTTAATAAGTTGGCCATTGGTATCAGCCCAAAAAATCTTTAATCAGTGCACCCCTAAAAATGAAGTGGTGGGAATCAGGGGAAAAGGGGTGCGATGGCAGCAACAAGCTCATTGTGCATGTGTCTGCCGAATAAAACCAGAGCTCAGTGGTAAAGGGAGATGGAATTGCACCACCACCCCCCTCAGATCTGTCCCTGGGTGCTGATCACTTGAATAATATGGCCACTACTGTGTTTAGAAAATACTTCACAAACAAGAATATTCCTGGAGTCCCTAAAACTAGGATTATTTTGAAGGTAATGCCTTTCGTTCTGGACTGGCTTGAAAATGCCTTCCTCTTTCATATGTACAAAGTGAAGTATAGCAGCAGCTTTTGAGAAGGAAAGCTCACAGCATGACCAGGTCTAATGACCTTACTGCAATTTTTTTTTTTTTTAAAGCTCCAAGCTCTTAGAATCAAGTTATAAAAGATAAGTCCCTAGCCTTTTAAGCCTAGCCTACAGACGGAAAACAGGGGCTGGGGGGTGGGGGGGAAGGGGGAGGCTCTTCCTAAGGAGAAAAGGATCAAAAACACAAATAAGGTGACCTAAAGGTATGTTTTGTTTGTTTGTTTTCTAAAATTGCATGCTTTGTTTAAACAGACCTCATGATTTCAGAAGAGGTCTGAGTTATAATTTTGATCATTTAGGATTAAGAATATTGCTCATCTATTTGTGTTTTGGCTCATCAATACAACAAACATCCATTCCAGATTGCAGCATCTGCCTAGATGTAAAATGGTGCCAACATATTCTTTAGACAGTCTAAATCCTAACCCCCTCCCCCACAGTCACACAAATAATCACATCAAACCCCACCAAACTTTGGCTCGCTACTGAGTACACACTATTCTGCTGGAATTGTAAGAAAAATGCCATTTAAAAGTATTGGTTCTTTCAATTCAATGTGTTTGATGTGCTTAATAGGGAAGTTTTGCAAAAGACTAATTTGATTGGTTCAGCATGTTTTTTCCCTTGTTGGTATTCCATGGGGCATATGCTGCATTAGTAATTCCTTAGGGAGTTATAACCATTACTAAAAGACTATAAAGATTTTCTCTTTCCACTACGAACACCTACTATCTATTTTAACAGCCAGCATTTTGACAACTTGCTATTTTCATACAGAAACTAATAAGAGAACAGCCTCTAGGAAAATTTGAAGAAGCCAGTGGGCTTAATGGAAACATCAGTCCTAAGTTTTAATAAGGAAAGGAGATATTTTTAATAGATTATAAAGGGACAGATTCAAAGACAATGTCTAGAGCACTGATCATTGCAGTTTAGCAGGATATGGATGAAAGAGGTCCTTAGTCAAATTCAGAGATGATATGTAAGTGGTGTTTGAGAGATGGGTAAGAGGGTTAAGTCACATGTTAGTAAGAGCAAACATGCATACATAAATAGTTAGGGAGAGTTACCTAGTGGACATTTTACTCTAGAATAAAAGTGATTTTATTCTAAAGTAATTACTCTGCTTTGGAAGCTTACTAATAACTCCAGCATAAAAGTGACCTTTATTTAAGAATCCAAGAACATAGCAGGGGGGGTTGGAAATCAACAAAAAGAAAAAAAGATACCAAACTGTAAATTAAAGGATTCTTCTGCTCTTTACATTATTTTGCACATTTGCTCATGTACTAATGTGTACTTACATTTTGTTATGGTTAAATATCTGTTCAGACTGGCAAGGGAGTGCATGAGGCATTATATAAAGGATGAGACTGGCCTGAGCATTCTAAGCTAAACAGAATATGACAAAGCAGGGCACAGGAAGAAATGGACTTTGAGCAAGGGGATGAAAGGGAGAAGAAACACAAAGGGAATGGATGCAGTTGTTAGCTGTTACTGCTCACTCACATTACAGCAGTTCTTGTTTTCCAGTACCTTGTTCAGGAGGTAAGCATGGATCAGCATGTACCTTGATAGAGACATATCACCACTGCAGCTTGCCCTACGTCTGCACTGTAGCTGGAAATCTGGCTGCAGCACAAGTAGAAATGTCTGGGCAAACTTCAATTTATTGGGCACTAAGATTAGTGAAGGGGCAGAAACACTAGCTGCACAAATCTGCCTGGGACTCTTCATACATACACTCAGTGGTAGAAGCACCTGCCACTGCAGGTTCATAGCCTTGGTGCCCAAGCTACTGAAGTCAAAGCTAATTCGAGAACGTCTACGTGGGCTGCAATTGCAGAGCCAACAGCATGGCAGACATCTGCAAGCGGAGACCATCACCTTCTAACATGAAACAACACTGCAGCAGTACTGATGTAGCCTGCGTCCAAATCAGCAGAGCTCATCCTGGCTCATCGTGGGAAGCAGACATGAGAAGCCCTGGGAATCCTGGTTGCCAACTGCCTTTTAATTTATTTCAAAGCCTCAAGATCAGCAAGCTGAACAGTAGCATGTGCATAGTTCTCCCCAGCAATGTACTAATTGATTGGCTTGCCCACTCCAGGAAAGGGCTTTGCCCTCCATTGATTTAATACAGTATGAGCAGCTGAGAGAGAGAGAGAGAGAGAGAGAGAAATCCCAAGCCAAAAATCCCAAGCCAATATATCAAAAGATTTTTTCCATTATACATTTGCATCTGATTCCATGGGATTAATCTGTACTCTCTATTCTTGAGAGACTGAAGAGAGATAAATTTATCTGGAGTTTAGGAAAGAAGAGACCCAAGGGATATGATCACCATCTATAAATATCTCTGAGGTAACAATATAAATGAAGACAGGGAATTATATCGAGTCTCAGAACACAGTAGAAAAAAGAAAGAAACGCCCTGAAGGTAAGGAAGAAAAAGAAGCTCAGGTTAAACATTGTGGGGAAATACTTAACAGCAGAAGGAAGAGGGGCAACAGAACATACATATGAGGATATGTGCACACTCACTGCATATATTAAAGAACATGGATCTATTATATTATTTATACAAAGATGTGCAACTGTGCTTTATACAGCCAGGGAGGGGGGAACCTTAAGGCTAGGGACAGAAGTTACACATAAGCCAGTTTAAGTGAACTCGTTTAAACCTGTAACAGAACAGAAATTCAGTGCACTTAAATTGCTTTCAAAATGGCCAAAACTGGTTTAAGATAAACCTGGATAGATATAGTATCAGACTGAAATGGATTTAGATCAAACTGGAATCTTCTGTCTCCGATCCCCTCTTGATTCTGGGACAGAAGTGTTAACTCACGTTCCGCCAGCATCCTAGGATGCTGTGCAGCGTTGGGCTGTGCTCTCTGCTCAGCTGTCAGCAGGGGCTTTTCCATCCCCCACAGCTGGGAGCTGGGCTCAATCCCCCATCCCTGCCCCCCTCCCCACACTGGCTGGGTGAGGGGTGGGGGGGAGGGATCCCTCCTACTTCCTCCTCAGCTGGTCTGATGGTGGAGGAGGGGGCATGGCCAGGTAATCTTCCTGGCTCCAGGCTCTGAGCAGCGGGCAGTAAATCCCACACTGTGGGCTCCTCCCCCCGCTGCATGCCAGACAGCCCAGATGGAGGTCCAGAGCTGGGCAGGAGGGAGGGGGGCCGTTTTTCCCCCTGCTCCCTCCTCAGCCGGCTCACTGGCCAAGGTGAGGGTTTGGCTGGGTGATCAGCCTGGCTCCCAGCTCCTGGTTTGGGCAGGTAGATTAAAGCCCCCACTGTGGGCTTTCTACTTGCACAAGGAACGGCTTGGCTGGGGGTCTGAAACCAGGCAGGGGGGCTGTTTTTCCCCTCCGTTCCCTCCTCTGCTCACCTGCTAGCCGAGGAGGGGAAGCGGCTGGGCAATTGGTCCAGCTCCTGGCTCTGGATGCAGGGGAAAAGAGGGGAAAAATACACCCTGATGGGGGCTTCCCTCCTCCCACTATGCCAGGGAGACCCTGGCTGAGGGTCCGGTGCAGGCGAGCGGGGTGTGGGCTTTCTTCCTACACTCCCTTCTCAGATGGCAGGAGGCTGAGCAGAGGGCATGGCTGTGGGGAAAATTGCCAGGTTCCAGACTCTCTGTAGATGCCAGCAAGTAGGAGGCACCATGGCTGGCAGCAGCTACCCCAGAGGAAGGGCTGGCTGCAGCCAGGAGGCTACAAACAGCTGCTACCTCCCTGTCCTGGCCCCGGCCCCAATGGTCGTAGTGCCGGCACCTGCTGCCTTCCCGGAGCCTGGGGCCTGGAGACAGCTGGGGCTGGGGAGGCAGCAGCTGTTTGTAGCCTCCTGGCTGGCCCAGGTGCTGGGTAGCTGCTGATAGTCATGGAGCCCAGGCTGCTCCCAGCAGGTGGCTGGGAGGATGGAAGCCCTGCTGCAAGCAGCCCAGGCTCCATGGCTATCAGCAGCTACCCAGCACCTGGGCCAGCTGAAAACAGCTGCTGCCTCCCAGCCTAGACCCGCCCCCAGGCTCTGGGGAGGCAGCAGATACCTGGGATGCTCCCCGCTGTGCTGCTGCCTTCACCGCCGCTTCTGCAGAGCAGTGTTGGAACCCAGCGTGGCAGGACACAGCGGAGGGTACAGAAAGCTGCCTGCCGCTCCCAGCTGCCCTGGTCACACTTTCCCTGCAGGCGGGGGCAGTAGCAAGGGGCACAACCAGAGTTCCCAGGTCCACGGTCTTCCCTCCAAATTGGGCTACTTCGAAAATGTGGCCGCGGTTTTGTTTTGTTTTGTTTTGTTTTTTCCAGCCACAGTTTTTGTTACTGACATAATTTGCAGGCAGAGTTGCAGCCTGTGCCAGAGCTGCTGGGAGGAAGCGGAAGGAAAGCGGTGCGCCAGGGGGCGCTGTGCCATGTGCATGGACAGTATGTGCACGTGGCCCCAGGCAGCCTTGAGGGCAGCTCCAGCAGGTAAGTGGGGACTGGGGAGAAGAGGGGGATTGAGGTCCACGTAAGGAGGGAACTAGGCAGGGCAGGTAAGCTGTAGCTGCCCTGCTTGGCACCATCCTCCCCAGCCTAGTGCCAGCATCTGCTGCCTGAGGTAATGGGGCAGGGGCAGGTTTCCGGTCCTGGTCCCCAGTCCTGAGCCCCTTGCTCAGCTGCCTGGGACAATGGGGTAGGAGCAATGGGGCTTGGTGCCTGCCTGGAGGGTTGAGGGAGGGGGGAGCTCAGGAAGTGGAGCCCTCCCTGCTGAGTCTGCAAAGTGGAGGGAGAGGGTGAGTGAGTTGGGCCTCAGCCCATCCCCGAGGCTGCCAGCAGGCTCCTCTCCCCGGCCGGGCAAAGCCAGGGCTGACCTGCGCCATGGCAGGCAAGGGCCAGGTCAGGTCAGGAGCAGGGTGAGCAGCGCTGGGAATCCCCTGCTGTACCGGGCTCCCCCTGCCTCCCCCAGTGCCAGCGGCCTCCCCACCAAAAGCTTCCTGCCCCATGCCACTGGGACGGGGGCTAATGCCCAGCCAAGGAGCAGCTGTGTGGGGTCCGACAGACCCAGCCCACCCCGCTGCATCAGTTTCTCCAAGCTCTGGTGACTTCCTCTGAGGCAGAGCCTGGGAGAGGGGGCCTGGAAGACTCCTGGCCTGCGCTTTCTGGGAGCAGAAGGGTAAGGCAGGGGCAGGGGCCAAGGTGAGCAAAGCCTGGCCCTCTGCTAATCCCCCTGGACCCCCTGGCTGAGTGAGAGGGGGGCTTAATCCCCTCTATTCCTCCCACAAACTGGGGGTAAGGGGGGTCAAAGAGTCCCTGAAACAGGCTACTCAGCCCTCTAGCTGATGCCAGCTTTGTTCTGTGACCGCCCCTAGGCTCCTGGCTCACCTAGCTGAATCCCTTGTGGGCCTAAATGTCCACCCCAGAGCCCTGCTTGAAGTGGGGCCAAAGCTGTCCAGCTGGGTGTTGCCTGGTGCACGTATTGATTTAAAAAAAAAGAAAAAAATCGGTTGTTTTCCATTTTAAAAAGTTGGCTAGTTTTGGGCTAGTTTTGAAGTGACTTTCGGCAATAAATTTAGCTGACACCTGGCAACCCTGGGCACAACCCTGTGTGCTGCCCACGCTGCTCCCCTGCACATAGGGGAAGTGTGACCCTGGCAGCGTGGAGCTTGCAGCAGCAGGCAGCTTCCCTGTGCGGCCCCTCTGTGCGCTGCCACTCCGGGTCACGCATGTTGCGCTCCCAGCCCTGCTGCCTTCCCCTGGGCCCTCCAGAGTGCAGCATGTGTGACCCAGAGCAGCAGCTCACAGAGGGCCACGCAGGGAAGTTGCCTGCTGCTGCAAGCTCCACGTTGCCCGGGTCACACTTCCCCTGTGTGCAGGGGAGCAGCATGAGCAGCACGCAAGGTTGTGCCCCTCACTGGGAGCAGCAGGCAGCTTTCTGTGCCCCTGCTGTGCCCTGCCATGCCGGGTTCCAACACTGCTCTGCAGAAGTGGCACCGAGGGCACCACAGTGGGGAGCATCACAGGTATCTGTTGCTCCCCGGAGCCCGGGGCTGGGGCTGGGAGGCAGCTGGACCCAGGGCCACGGAGCCTGAGCTGGAGGGCAAAGGACAGCACAAGCAGGGCATCCTGCCATGTACCCCCTGCCCTCATTTTGTTTTCCTTGCATGCCGGCACTCCGGCACCTTCCAAGGTAGGCATTGTGGGGGTTTTTGGCACTCCAGCCAAAAAATGTTGCCTACCCCTGCTTTAGTACCTGTTAGCGACTGGTACAGACCACTGCAGGGATCTGGCTGCCTTTCTGGTTTAAAAAGGGAAAGTCAGTTCAGTTATTGGTTCAGTCTAGGCAGTTTAGAGAAACCTGCAAAGATTGAACTGATTCAGTCTCAGGCTTTTTGACTGTCTGTACTTAGTCTAGCAGTTTACCAGCTAAAAAAAAAAATCTAGATAACTATTACAGAGAGGGGGTCTAAAAAAAATATAAGGGGACTAGATGATTCAACAGTTCCTGTCTGGCCTTGCCCTCATAAGAACCATAATGCAACTCATACGGTGATTAGTACATTACTGCCAGGGTCTGCAAGCTATGGTCCACAAAACCATTGGATCTGACCCACAGATGTCAGGCTTCAGCAGCAGGAGGTTTTGACTACAGGTATTCTCTCCATGCTGCTGTGGGGACAAGTGCCATTTGTGGGCAGGTCCTAGCACTTGCCCACCTCTGACTTGGGGTGGGTCACTCCAGCCTACGGCCAGAAACAGTTGTTTACCCTGCCTTACTGCAATGGGACCACACTAAGCCCAAAATGTTACCAAACTTGCACAAAGGTTTCAAGCTCTGGCCAGGAAGAAATATTAGATTAATCTGTACATGCTGGAGAAACTTATCCCCAAACCTACAGGATTCTTACTTAAAATAAGCTGCTTCCATCTTGAATAACCATGGGTACATCTATCTCACCTCGACAGCAATCCAGGCTCTGTCTACTTACCCCTACCGCGTACGTCCTGATTGCCAAAGAAGTGTCCTGTGGTTTCTTTTTTGATACATGCCCTGGACCTCTCACAGGATCTCAGTCTTGGGCGTGCTCCTAAGAATGGATGTGCCTGGGACTGCTCCAGCACTGATCACAGGATTCTTCTGCAGCATGTATGCAGTGGGAGTGGTTTCTTGGTGGCAGTCTGGGGGTCGCTGTGAAGCATCAGTGACATATCCTGTATTTACTACACCATCTCAGGGCCCTGTTAGACCTCAGGCTGTAAGCCAAACAAATGTTAATTGGCTCTGTGTTGTTGAGCTTAGTGGAGCAGTTGCAGCTTAAGGTAAAAAACCATCTTTGATGAGACTGACTGTATCTCACCTGCACAGCTATGATTTGCCACTAGAGGCTTGGTAAGCAGGGGCAGAACTAGGAGCCTACAAGTAAAATGTTTCTTAGTGCAAACCAAGTCAATGCTGTCATCCAAAATGTCTTCACATTTTGTGTGTTTCCTTTTTAATCTGTTGTATTTATTGACATTGGCTGCAATGCCAATAAATACACTGGGGCAGAGGTTCCCAAACAGTGGTACGTGTACCACCAGTGGTACTTGGAGAACCTGTGAATGGTACGTGGAAAGCCAGGGGGGAGGGGTGCGCACACATAGACACCCAGCTACAGCCTGGTACAGGCTGCCAGAAACACAGCCTGGACACATGTGGAGCAGCACCCATCAGGTAAGTGTGTTAGGGGGAAAGGGATGGCAGTGGCAGATTGAGGCCCACCCCCATGGTGAGGGAGGGAGTGGGGCCCCAGAGTGAGTGGTGGGATGCTCAGAGCCCTGGGCGACTCATCCACAGGTGTAGGAGAGCTCCTGCCGCTGCACGCACCCCAAGGGAGGCATGGAGGGCACGTGCTCCCCAGATTTGTGTGCGGGGCAGAGGCAAGCTGTGTGCTGGGCTCTATGCCCCACTGCCGTTGTCTTGGGAGCTATGCATGATGCCATTCTGTGCCTCCTGCTGCCGGGTGGATACTGGGTGCAGCGCAGCCAGCACATGGAAGTCACATGACATCACGTGCAGCTCCTGAGGCAACTGCAGTGGGGTATGGAGCCCAGTGCACAGTGGCAGCCTGCTTTGGCCCTGCACACAAATCTGGGGGACATGTGCCCCCCCATGCCTCCCTCAGGGGTGTGCACAATGCCAGGGAGCCATGCCTCCCCTCCAGAGCCCCTGGATGAGCCTCCCATGGCTCTGTCCCATGACCCACCTCAGCCCCAGGGTCCCATTTACCCTAGTCCTGCCCCTGCCCCTCTCCCCCTCTCACTGTGGAAGCCTCGATCTGCCGCCCCCTAACCCCTTCCATCTCCCTCCACCCCTCCCCCTCCACAGACTTACCTGCTGACATGCCCACAGCCCCCCACACCATCACAAATTCCCCCACACACAAACCCCACCCCCACACCATACATTACCCCCACCCTGCATAATTTTGAGCTTCGTGCCCTGTGATTAAAATTGCAATAAATTGCAACTAATTTTTTTAAGCACACAACTAATGATTAAATTTTTAATCACGTGACAGCCCTAATAAATGCCCATAGTGCTTATGACTTTGAAGAGTTCCAGTGAAGTCATAGCTTTATAGGTGCTGAGAACCACTGAAAGTCGGGTCAACATTAGGCACCCATAGGCAAATCTGGGGGGCATGTATCAAATCCAAGGAAGCCTCCCCATACCTCTGTGCTCCATCAAGCCAGCTCACCCCTCCCACTAAAGACATCCCCAAAAGTCTCTCCGGATGGGTAAGTTTACACTTTTTTCCAATTTACAATTATTTTATATGCCTATTGTAACTGATAAAACAATGTTTTATTATTACTAAAGGTTTTGATGTTGTTTTAATACATAGTCTGTTGCCTGTGTGTATGAAAAATTTGCTGGTGTTATTTAAGGCTTTATCATTTTAAATTGATAGTCTACAATCAGTCAGAGTTTGGGAACTGCTGCACTAGGGGCAGGATTGGCTTGCTGCTCCTGCCAAGCAGGGCCAGCGCCACAGCCTCAAAAGGCTCAGTCGCCTAAGCTCTGAGGGACCCGATCCTTTTTTTCTCTCTGGACCTCACCCCCCTACCCCCGTGCCACCACCAGCCAGGATGCTGACCAGCTAGGCACCGCCTGAGTGCTGGAGAAAAAGAAATGATTGGGTCCCTCAGAGCTCAGGCTATGCTCTCAGCCAGCAGCAGTACTGTGGAGCAGGGGGAATGATGGTGGGTGGGGAAGACGGTGAGCTCTAGAGGGGCCTGATCTTTTCTCTCTGGAGCTCACTCCCCACTGTGCCACCACTGACAGGAGCAGTGAGCCAGTGTGGGTGGCAGTGGGAAGCACCGTGACGACCAGGCACTCTAGGGCTGCACTCTGCCCAACGTCCCCAGGGGGTGAGGCACCATGCCTAGCCCCGCTGTGCCTGGGCAGCTCCCCCTTGCCCACTGTATCCAAGGATACTGGAGGACTTCAAACTTTGGCCGGAGACCTGTGGGAAATGGTTACACCTTAACAAAACAGGAACAAAATTAGGTAGATTAGAGATAATCCTGCCCTGGAGTGGTGTAACTTTAAAACAAATAACAAATGCTTTAAACCATTTAAAAGGTGTTAATGTGAAGCCAATCCAGGGGTTAAGACAGGGTGGGCCAGATTGGGCCAGCCAGTTAATTGTATCTGGCCCGCAGCTGCCTCCATGCACTCCACATAGGGATGAGCACCACCTGCTCCTGCCCAGGGAAGCCCATACTATGCTTCCATTCACACTTGCCCTGTGCCTGGTGATGGCACCATCCCAGGTCTGGCCCCAGTCAGCATGCATAGCTTCCTGGCCTGGTACTGCTTGGCTCCCCCAACCTCCAGCAGCTCCTCATCCTCCTCCTCCTGCCCACCAAGTGCCCAGCCAGGTAGGGGGGAAGCTGCAGTCGGGCAGCTCCTGCCCCAGTGTGTGGGGCTCTAGGTTCAGCTCCTGGCTGCCTTCCACCCGCTTTTCCAGCCTGGTGCGATAAGCAGCCACCTGCAGGTGACTGAGTGAGAGGAACGTGGCTGGGAGCTGGAGCTGAAGCTGGGAGTTGGGACAGTAGCCACCTGGCTGGGCATGTAGTGGACAGGAGGAGGAGGAGCTGCTGGAGGCAGGGGAAGCAGAGCAGTACCTGAGCAGTTGTAGCAGCAACTGCAGCTGCAGCAGCCCTGCCAGGATGCTGTGTGCGCTAGCCAGGAGCTGGGGCTGGCAGGAACGCAATGTGAGCTGCCCCAGGCATGAATGGGTAGAGCTTGGCCCCATGTAGAGCGTTGCAGGGGCAGCTGCAGGTCACATGGTGGGGGGGAGGGTGACTTCACCGCTCTCCCCAAGTGAATTCTGCTGCATGAAACTCTTGCCTCCCCCCCCCCCCCCCCCCGACTGACTCCTGGGACCTACCACATGGGTAGCTCCCCATATGCCCCACATCCCTCCCCACTCCCCGCAAACACACACGCGTACACACACAATATACAAGAGTTGGACTTTATTTTGAGCTGGTATGCAATCACCTCTGTATACACTACGCAAAAAACATAACTCAAGACAAAAACCTATTTTTTGAAATAAAAGTATGTTATAGTAGATGTTTGATTTTTATAATATACATTTTTATCTATAATTTGTTCAAATGATATCTTCTGAAAGATTCTGTGTGCTAAGCCCTTGACAGCTCACCAAAACTTGTTAAGTGGTCCTTCAGCCAAAATAATTGCCTAACCCTGGGTTAAGAGTTCCAGAAATTGCCTAAAATTACCATGCAACAAGGCCCTCAGGTTTCAATTCTCAAGGATCGGGATACAAACTTTTCCCCCTCCTCCGCTCCCCCTCATTTGTCAGGAAAATTGAAGGAGGGGAAGGGGGGGTGGAGGAATAGTGTCATCATCCCCCTCCCTTCCACCCCCACAAAAAGAAAAAAAAAAAGTCCCCTATTTGCGGGAGCTATTATTTATTGCAAAGCAGAAATAAGGGAGATCAATACCAATATAAACTGAATGGCAAATCCCTAAGAAGGAGGCTGAAGAAGCTATAAGGTTTCATCTACCAGAGGACTAATATAGTCACAAAAAACAAACAGCTAGGGATGGGGAGCATGCCAGGACCTGTACCTGGTGCCCCAAGGGGCCCTCCCCCACAGACTGGTCATTGCTGCCAGGCCCTGGTGGAGGCTCCAGCATACCACCTGTGCTGGAGTACAACGAATGGCTGTGTCCAGGGTCCCTTGAAGCCAGGATGCAGTCTGCCTGCCAGATAAAGGGCACGGTCCTGTGGGCAGCCCCAGTTGTGATCCATGATCCAGATCCACTGGGCCCGCAAGGCCCTGACCTTTATGCGGCACTGCTTCAGTGGCCACTGGTGGCCTCACTCCCTCACGTGAGCCACCATGGTCTCATATGTGGGCATTCATTGCCCCACGGTGCAACAAGGTCGGCAATCTCTCCCTCTGCCCAGTTGGGGCCCTGGGACACTGTCTGCAGCATTGGAGAAGCTGCCATTGAGGGTGCTTCAACAGACCTTGGGGGCTCAGACAGAAACTCCAGGTGTCTGGGCTTGCCACACGCCTGCAGCAGAGGGTCATATTACCTAGGAAGCATCCAGGTGGTGGAGCAAGCCCCGGGGGCCAAAGCCAGGGTCTACAGGCCTGCTACAGCAGAGGGTGCAGCACACCTGAGACCCCATGCCCAGTGGCAGGCAGCAGCTGACACAGGCTCTGGGATCAGGCCAGAGGTCTAGAGGTTAGGCTGGGACAGGCAAAGAGCTGTCCCTGCCACAGGGCAGGAGAATTTCCCAGACATATGGCTGTGGCCCAAGCAAGAAGCTGGCCCCACATGTCTACATGGGCACATACTTATTGTGCAGTTAATCTAGTACCTGTATGTACAGGTACTAGCTAACTATTCAGTAGATTAACTTACTGCACAGCAAATGGTGCACATGTGTAGACGGTGACACTTTACTACATAGTAGATTAGTCTACTGCACAGTAAGGCATCTCATGTAGATGCTCCCAGCATCACTTACCTTGAGGTAGCTTGTTCACATAGTCATATTTAGAGACCACAGCTTGAGTCAGCACAACTCCTCAGCTACCAACACAATCATTCTGTGATTATGATTATTATGAGTTTTATACTGCGTGAGACTGGTCTCACTTAGGCTAACCCACAGGTAGATAATACAAGTTAATTCTTCAGAGAAGACAGTTTGAATGAGGAAGCGCCTTCCTCCCTGTAGTTAGTGTCAGAGCTGAAAACAAAATCCAGCAGTCCTAATTCCAAGATATTTACTCTAACAATGTTGATCCTGTTATGCTAATTGCTGGACAACCATGAAAGAAGACAGTGGAATACAGAAATAGGAAGATGATTAAGTAGACATTTGGATTTTTCTTAATGAAGCAACAGGAAACTGAATTGTGTACTCAGTTGAATAACAGCTTAAGTGGTTCAGTGAGCAAAATAGTTCTATGGATTTTTTTTTTAGGTGGTCAAAGGGATTTTAATATATTTGCACTCAGCAGACACAATAAAGTGACAGTAAAACTCATTTCAATTCAGGCTCCATTTTCTTTACCACACATTTGTTAAATCCATTGTTCCTGAACAGCTAACAGTGAAAGCAAGTGAAACAGTGCCACTAGAATCTATAAAAGCTTTGCTAGCAGGCTAGATCAGGCTGAAGATTTGGCTGACTGCATTTTTCTTGTATTAAAGATGTTTAGATGTGTAGATGGTGTCTATCCCCAAGTCCACAGTATTGGTCTTAACAGAGGACCCTAATGTATAGGAAAAAAACGGAAGTTGTAAAACTCTAAGTATATTTCAACAAAGAGAAAAACATGCGTCTGGTATGGTCTCTCTAATGAATACTGGGCAGAAGTCAGGGAACATGAAATATGATAAGGATTATAACAGACTGTAAGCAGGTTGGTGTGCCTGCTGTCTCATTGACTTTGCTCCCCAAGGAGCCCTACAGCCAGTTCTCCTAATACAAACAACAGTCCTTTACCCAAACGAACAAACAAATAAATGAATAACGCAAACCCTTAAACTTCCTCCAGGCAGCCAGAGAAGCCCTTGTAGTTTTGACCTCTTCTTAAGAACAAGCTCACCTTCAAGCTTTTTATCCCCCACAACTTTAGCTTTTAACTTCAAGTGAATCACCCACAGCTGGGCTCCTATCCCAGGGCTGTCTATCTCCCTTAAAAAGCCAGACTGCCTTGTTACATGAACTAAAAGCCTTTCAATCCTGATCCAATGGTTCAACTCCAGCCTAAGTCATTAGTTACTAAAAAAGGTTATTAATATCAGCACTGAGTTTAGTGGGACCGCTTACAGGGGTACAGGTTGTAGTTGTATTGGTCTAAGGACATAGGCAGACAAGGTTCTTTGGGTAAATCTGATATCTTTATTAGACCGATTCAAATAGTTGAAAAAATTCTGAGCAAGCTTTCAAGTTTAAATACCCTTCGTCAGGCTGAGGAAGCATCTGCAGTTGGTATGTGCTCTTCCTGGATGGAATGAATAGTAAAGAAGTCAGAGGCTGGTCTGCATGCAAGAAAGGCAGTCAGTGAAAATGAAAATTGAGGAGTCAGTGGGTGAGAGACTGGTGTGGGGGAATGAATGTAGTGAGACCATAGTGGGACTGCTTATGTGCTTAAAGTATGAAGAGTACATAATCATCTATGAGTACATGTGTATAAGAGAAAAACTATAGATTGAAATGGGATTCACAGAAGCTAGATCAAGAACGTACAGAATAGCATATCAAAGGGCAGTTAACTAGACCACGATAACATGAGTGGAGGCAACTTTGGAACATGGAGCTATATCCAAAAAAGTCACCTAAAGCTACTGAAGAGTATCAAGATCTAAAGTCTGTATATTAAAAACAGTATGTTCTTTTTGAATATATAATTATCATTCCCAATTTATTCATATCTTTTTCTCAGTGAACTCTCACCAGTTTGGTAGCATATGGAACCCAAATCATGCAATCCAAAATGCTAAAGATATACTATATTGGATCCAGCATTTCAGAAGGCCAATTCATTATACCCCAGTATTTTTAATATATGCCACACCACGGTATCTGAGTGTCTGGTAAGCATGCAATAAAGAATGGTTTTATATGTGGACCCACTCACCCTTGTGCCCCAGCCAGATGTAGACCTGCAGGGCTCCTCATGGGCCAGATCCAGTCAGAAGCAGTCACAGCAGTGCAGCAAGTGGCCATGTAATGGCAGAGGCATACAAGCTGCAATGGGCCATAACATACAGCTCTCTCATCCCCCTGCTGCCAAGGGCCACGTTCCCTGGCTCCTGGATTGCGTGACAGGCCTGACAATGCCCCCAAATTCCCCAGCCCTCTGGTAGCCCAGTCAGTCAGATGAAATGGCTCTAGACTGAATCTGGCTCATGGACCATATGTTTTAGGAATCTCTGAGTAAGCTGCAGCCCTAAGAATTAGGTCTAGTATCTCTAATGTCACTCACATGGCAACACAGTTATTTAAGTAAATTAACATAATTTATTCTTCACAGTCATGCAGCACCAACTTCATGCAGTCAGGGGTGTCGGAAATCAATGCAACAAAGGCATCATTTGTGAAAATATAAATTAAAAGCCCTCTGTAAATATAGCTTATAATTGCATACATATGCAGTAAGTAATCTGAGAGAAGAATGTAACAATGTCTGCCATTGGCCTGAGAATATGTAACTGTTCAAGGAAATGAAAATACTTCAAAAAGCATTCACCTGCTTTCACTATGCTCCTTTCAAGCCTAAGAAGAAACCTGTCACAGGTTAAGGCACATCAAAGACAACAAGCTGGACATCAAAAGTGAAGGACTGAGTTGGCTCTCCTGTTACCACATGAAGTAAACAAGATTATTAACGTCTTAGGGTAATTACAATTTCATTTACTATAGCTGCCAGTTTCGTTTTAATCTTCTGTTTGTACAGCAGCGGAGTGCACTGCAAAATTCACTGTCTCTGTTCAAAATTATTTTACTGGTAATGATACTTGTACTTTAGATATGCTTCTATTCAAGTCACCAACCAGCAATTTTGACAAAGGCATTACAGCAATACACAAAAAATAGGAGTTTTACAAATGTATAATGATCAGAAAAGTTCCCATAATAATTCTCTAGAAAGCAGCAAGATATTGGAAGAGTATCAGAGGATTCCAGGTGACATAAAATAATGGAGTAGGTATAAACATTAGTAAGTGAAAATCAAAACAATAGACTGTGGATGGGGCACAGTACATTTAGGACTGCACTAAAAGATACTGAGCAGTGCTGGAAATGCAAGAAAATGGAGGATAATGGTAGGCAAGATGATAGGGCGCCAATATACCATATTAGTAACAATGATAGACTAAACTAAGTAAGTGAACAGAGAACAGTGCACCAATGAAAAAACTTGAGATGAACAAGCACTGTATGAGTTGAATATTGTCCTACTGATAAAGTGAATTCATATAAAGCACCAGAACCCAGAAAAAAAAAATTAAAATCAGTGATGGCTGTAGCAGCAAGATAAATCAATGGAGAAATCACAAGGTAATATAGATGTTCATGAAAATATTAGAGACTATATTTAACTAAACAGGATTTAAGGCAAGCAAATGATTATATAATATAGCTGCTTGGAAGAGCACGAGATTGGACTCTATGGACGAAGAAGGGCCTCTGCACTGCAGCTGGGCAACTAGGTCAGCACACTGAACAGCAGGGCCAGCTGAGCCCAAGCCTGTTGATTGGCTCCAGAACTGCTCTTAAGGGCTCGTCACAGACATTAAAAAAGCCTGAACCTGAATTGATTCAATCTTTTTATGGTAGTTTAACCTGTGTAGATTGAACCAATTTGCAAGGGAACAGACATTCACTTTTGATTCTGGAAATGCAGGCACATGCCTGCAGTGGCTCAGGCTAGAAGCTGGGGTGGGTGCTGGAGTGAGCCCTGGGCTGCAGGAAAACTGTGCCAAGGGGGAGGCATGGCCAGACCCTGGCAGGTCTGAGTATGATTGGGGAGGGGTTTAAACCCCCACCTTGGCCTGCAGGGACCCCAGCTGAGGTGTGCCTGGAAGGGAAGGGGGGAAGAAGCCCTTGCCAGGCATCCCCACTCACTCACTCTGAGGTGTGCCTGGAGGGAGGAGTGGTGCAGGCACTGACACAGCGCTGGCTCCATCCCACACTGATCCCCTCAGGCAGGGCCCATGTCACAGTGCCTGGACTGAGTCCTTCAGAGGAGGGAAGTAATGGACCGCTGCAGCCCAGTCCAGCTTGGCCCCGTGGCCCAGGTGTATGGGCCATGACTGGCTCACAGCAGCCTGTCCCGAGTGCCTGGGGCCACTGCGAGCAGCCAGCAGGTGACAGGTGCCTCACCTCTGCTCGCTGTGATGCTTCGCTCCACTGCCACCAGGACAGGGAGAGGAGCAGGGAGCTGCACTCTGGCTGCTGTCCACCTGCAAACTACAGCCCCCACACAGGGCTGGGGGTGGCAGGCATCCCCCCCTCCATCCCCTAGGGCTGCCCCAGCCTGGCCTGCACTATTGCAGTGGGAGGAAGTGGCAAGTCGGGTTCTGTGATTAGCCTGGGCTCCCCCCTCCACACCTGCAGCCAGGTCACATCTGCTCTCCCTCGCCACCTCCCCATGGCCGGAGCCACCCCAGCATCAAATGCTGCTCACCACTCCTCCGAGGGACTTGGCCCAGGTGCTGCCGTGCAGACCCTGCCTGATGGGATCTTCAGTGTAGGACTGAACCAGTGCCATATCAGTACCTGGGCCGTTGTTGCCTGCAGTGTGGGGATTATCCACCCGCCCTTCCCCTCAGGCTACCGGTGTCTGGTTGCCATGCCCCAGGTGTATAAGCAGAGCCTATCAGTGCCTGTACCAGCCCCACGACCCCGCAATTGAGGGATTAACCCTACCCCTTCCCCTCAGGCTACTGGGGTCTAGCCACACTTCCGCTCCCGCCACTGTGCAGTGAGGGGAAGCAGAGGGGGGTGGGGGTGGTAGGGATGCCTGGCAAGGGCTGTTGTCCCCCTGCCAGGCAGACCTGGCTGCACTCCAAAGCCTGGTTTCACACCCCCACCAGATCTCAGCCAGCCAAAACAGTGATAGTGCTCCGGCGAGGAAGGAGAGGGGTGGGACCAACCCTGCTTGGCTGGAACAGACAGCCCAGCCCAGCCCAGCTCAGCCCAGCCCAGGGCTGCAGAGCATGCTGGGATGCTGGGGGACTCTGATTTAACCTAAACCAGGAAGAGGTCTGGGACAGAAGTTCCATAAACTTGTTTGACCTCAGTCTGTTAAGTCTGATACTACATTCAACCAGTTTTGGCCATTTTGAAACTGGTTTATGTGCACTAAACGTATTCTCTGTTACAGGTTTAAACCAATTTCTGATTACTTAAACTGGTTTATGTGTAACTTCTGTCCCTAGCCAAGGAGCTCTTGCAGCACCTGTCCCTTGCTGTGCAACAAACTAGCCTTAGTCTGTGTGTGTGTGGCTCTTGGCTGTATGACTTTTTGGTGCCTGTTCCTGAATTTCTGCCTGTGTACCCAGCCCCTGAACTCTTGCACCCTGGTTTGACCTTTGCTTGCTTCCTGACGTCTGCTTCTGGTAACCCCCTGGCTTGGCATGTGAACCCTGGTTTCATCTGGGCTTGTCTTCTGACCTCTGTTCCTTGGTATGTGAACCCTAGTTTGACTTTGGCTTGCCTACTGACTATGGATGCTGGTACCAACCCCTGGCTCTAACCATGAGGCCTAATGCCTCTGTGGACCCTGACACTTCCAGTCTCGTATTCCTAACTAATATGTAAAATCATGCAAATATAATAATGAGGAAATTATTAGCAGTAGATTAAGTTTCTTAGATAATTATCTCTGTGGGAAGATACAAAGGTGGACCTGAATTCTGAGTATGCAATTCTGTGGGCACTACTGCTTGTTTCATAGTTTCATAGTAGCTAGGGTCAGGAGGGACCCGAACAGATCATCTAGCCTGACCCCCTGCCACAGGCAGG
>NW_005842586.1:738282-747822 GCF_000455745.1 Alligator sinensis
TCTGCCCACTTTTGTAGTCTGTCTAAATCTAGTTGCAGCCTCTCTCTCCCTTCAAGTGTGTCCACCTCGCCCCACATCTTAGTGTCATCAGCAAACTTGGACAGCGTGCTTTCCACCCTGTTGTCCAAGTCGCTGATGAAGATGTTAAACAGTGGGGGCCCGAGGACTGAGCCCTGGGGTACCCCACTGCTCACATCTTGCCAGGTTGAGTACAACCCGTCCACCACTACTCTCTGGGTGCGCCCCATCAGCCAATTTTTTACCCATCCGACTGTGCAGGCATCAATGCCACAGTCACTTAATTTATTGATGAGGATGGGGTGAGAGACAGTGTCAAAGGCCTTCTTAAAGTCTAGAAAGACTATGTCCACAGTGACACCATCATCCAAGGATTTAATTACTTGGTCGTAAAAGGCAATCAGGTTGGTCTGGCAGGACCTGCCTTTGGTGAACCCATGCTGATTGCCCCTGAGCATGATCTCCCCTGCAGGCCCCCCACAGATGTGTTCCTTGATGATTCTCTCCAAGATGTTCCCAAGCACCGAGGTGAGGCTTACAGGCCTATAATTACTTGGGTCCTCCTTCCTCCCGTTCTTAAAAATAGGGACCACATTAGCCAGTTTCCAATCCCCCGTCACCTGGCCAGATGACCATGAATGCTCATACAGCCGGACCAAGGGCTCCGCGATGACCCCTGCCAGCTCCCTCAACACCCTTGGGTGGAGGGCATCTGGACCTGCAGTTTTAAAAATGTCTAGCCCTTCCAGAAGATCCCAGAAGATTGTATGTGAAAATGATACAATTTGTTGCTGGCCCTGATAAGCAGCTCCAAATGGCAGTACATGTGAAACTGAGGATGTGAACAGAGACAAAAAAAATCAGAGACTGGACTGAGGTTTTTAACAGTGTTACCCAAAACCGCAAGTGCAAATATCCTCTCATGTTACCAGGCATGACAAGCAATGTCACCATAAATGAGACCACTATTAGATCAGTTGTCAAATTGTATTGAACAGTGGGGCTTTAAGTAGTGACTAATGGATGCTGAGAGATGCTGAATGCCTCTGACTGCCATAAGTTTGACTATGAATTGGTGATTTCTCATGGTAAGATTATGGCATAGACCTATACAAAGGGATGACCCTCCTGAAAGACAGAGTAGGACATGCTCTATTCATGTATTGGAAAATGAAAACAGGGAGACAAGGGACTGTAGGTCTCATAGTGCTAAATTCAGCAGGTCAGAAACCATTTATTCCCTTGTGGAAAAATTTAAGGAAAACAACAACAAAATATTGTTTTGGAGAAAAATTGGAAACACAAATATTTTTATTTGGAAGTATCACAACAGTGACTCATGGGAGTCTATTCTCTTCTAATACTTATCTAAAGATGACACTGACAAAAGCGCAGCACTTTGTGGAAGTTTATTCTCTCATATGAAAAGAAGAGGAATCAGGAGTTGGGTAGCAATGGTGCATCCTGGGAAATAAAGTAGGGGTCCACAGCAAGTAGAGTGAAAGCAAGAGGCACCTCAGCTACTTGTCTCATGGGACATAACAGCAGCATTCTGGAATCCCATGATTTGTTATCTTGTGGGGTTCAGCCTTTTAATGAGAAATCCATCTTTCCCCCCACACATGGTTAGCACGTTTTAGGAAATATTCCTTTTAATTGAAAATATAATTGTCTGTCAGAAATATCCTAACAGTGGGCAAGACTGTAAGTAAGGGATGGAGTCATTCTTCAGTCACTTTTAGCAACTTTTTTTCTCTTTTCTAAGGTCCTCTTCCCCCTTAAAGCCTATCCACTTAAAGGCATTAGATTTGTACAAGCAGTGATGATGTCTTGCAATTAAGCGGGGGCTCCTCTAACATTTGGTCACAAGACTGTTCTCATGTCTGAATTTCTTTAATAAAACGATATTGTTTAACTACAAACACTTGCCAAGGATGTATTTTAGGAATAAATTTGCATCTAGTCAGTTCAGAACAGCTAATTGCTAAATACCAAGGCTCCAGGATCAACAAACTATGCACATATCAATGTAAACAGTAATATAAATCATCTCATAAACACCTCTAAATTTTTAACAGTACTTCTCCTGTCAAAAGAAGGAAGATAAGCTGCTGTTCCAAGTGCTAGAGTTATAGAATATTACTGAGCTCATTTCTGTGCAATTCTCCAAAAAGGCAAGTTGTAAAACCTGTATTTTTTCATTAGGGGAATAACTCTTCACGATGCTGGGAACCCTCAGTTTTCAATGACTGAGGGGACTCTTCATTTTACAGAATTTATTCTAATATTATAAAAGCCTTAATCTGTCTGTCTGTCTGTCTGTAATGCTTTATTCACGCTCTGACTGGATGACAAACAGCCCATCAGAGTGCAAAGAAGCATTTGGACAGGTGGCAATAAGCCACCATGATGGTGGGGACACAGAGGATGGAGCGGGGGGTGAGGCCAGAGCTCTGCTCCCTGTAGGTAGCAATGATGGAGCAGAGGGTGGGGAGGGAAGGCCACCGGAGCTGGCCTCACCCCCCCGCCCTTGCTACTTGGAGGTGACAGCAGTGGCGTTGGGGGGGGGGGGGGGGTCGGGTCAGGATGCTGTGGGGGAGCAAGGCCACCGGCACTGGCCTTGGCCCACCCCTCCCCCCTTCCGTCATTGTTGCCTGCAGGGCCGACCTGGTGGCACTGAGGGGAGAGGCAGGCCCGATACAGGGGGTGGTGGGGAAGGAGTGGGTGCGCTGTGGTGGCGACAGTGGCAGTGGGGAAAAAGGAGGAGTGGGCCCAATGCGGGTGGAAGCGAGCCCGTCATAGGGGGAGGAAGCAGGTCCACTGCAGCGGTGATGGGGAAGAAGCAGGCCCAGCCCGATGCAGCAGTGGCTGGGGGAGGGAAGGAGCGGGCCTCCTCCTCCCCTCAGGCCCAGGCCCACTCCTCCCCCACTCCCTTCCCCCGCACTGGCCCCAAGCCCGCTCCTCCCATCCCCCGCCACCACCGGGTTGGCTGGCCCACTGCTTCCCCCAACACCACAGCAGCCCAGCTTCTCCCCACCCTCAGGCCTGGTCCTTCCCTACATCAGGGAGGGGAGGAATGGGTCCAGACCCCAAGCAGCAGAAGGGAAGGGAGGAGCAGGCCCCGATGGGGTTCCATCCCTGCCCGCTTCCCCACCCCGTCATTCTTGATGGGCAATTGGCTAGTTTTAAAATAATCATGGTACATCTTTGCAATTCATGGAATTAAGTGAAATGCCATGTCAAATATTATTAGATGAGTTCAAAGAGTGAATTACCTCTGCAGCATCCTGGAAGTTCATTCTTAAATATCCATTATTATTTTTAAAGATCCCTTATGATGTACATAATACAATTAATTATTACATAAGCTTTTAAAAGAGAGAAGACAAAAGTAAAACATGAGCTATGGTATCTAAGGGAAATTGTGAAGGGATGAATGAAAGGGAACAGGATAGAAAGAAACTGTGGAAGAAAAGAAAGATCGCAGTTGGTAGGAAAAACAAGGGCAACATTGGACCCCTGCTAAACCAGCTGGGGCAGCTGACTACCAACACCCAGGAAAAACCCAATCCATTTAATGTTTACTTTGCAATGGTTTTTCACCAGCCCAAAGGGACCACCCTGCCTAACATGATGTGGGATGACTGGGGTGAAGATGAATATATGCCTACAATTGACGTGGATCTTGTGAGGGAGCATCTTGAGAGGCTGGACCCCAAAAATCAGCTGGTTTGGAAAAGTTGTACCCAAGAGTGCTAAAGGAACTGGCAGACATCATAGCGTAGCCATTGGCGAGGATATTTGAGAATAAATGGCATTCGGGCAAAGTACCTGAAGATTGGAAAGAGGGCCAGTGTGGTGCCCATCTTCAAGAAAGGGAGGAAAGAAGACACGGGAAACTACAGGCCAACCAGTTTGACCTCAATCCCTGGGAAAGTTTTGGAAAAAAATATCAAAGAAACCATTCTTGACAGGCTAATAGAATGCAACATTCTGAGGGATAGCCAACATGGGTTTGTTGTGGGTAGGTTTTACTTGACCTATATCATTTCCTTCTACGACCAGGTAACGTATCACCTGGACAAGAGGGAAGAGGCTGATGTCATGTATTTGGACTTTAAAAAAGCCTTTGGCCTGGTGTCCCAGGATGTCCTTTTTGAAAAATAGGGCAACTGCGGCCTCAACTACTCCATAGTCTGATGGCTGGAGAACTGTCTCCGAGATCAGACCCAGAGAGTGGTAGTTGATGGAACCAAATCAACATGGCATTTGGAGACTAGTGGTGTCCCCCAAGGCTCTGTTCTTGGACCTGTTCTCTTTAATGTCCTCATAAATGATCTGGACACTGGTGTCAGAAGTGGATTGGCCAAGTTCACTGACAACAACAAACTTTGGGGAAGTCTCCACACTTGAGGACAGGCTGGTGATCCAGGCCAACCTCGATAGACTTGCAAGGTGGGAGGATGAAAACCTGATGGCATTCAATATGGACCAATGCAAGGTGATTCACCTCAGGAATAAAAACCAGCATCATACTTATACGCTTGGCAATACTACACTTGCTATCACCATGACCGAAAGAGACTTGGGGGTCATGATTGACAACAAGATGAATGTGAGCCACCAATGCGATACCGCAGCTGGCAAAGTGAACAAAACTCTGGCTTGCATCTACCCATGCATCTTGAGCAAGACCCAGGATGTCCCCAGGATGTCATCCTCCCGCTGTACTCAGCCTTGGTGACACTGCATCCGGAGTACTGCATCCAATTCTGGGCTCCACAATTCAGGAAGGACGTGGAGAAGCTTGAAAAAGTCCAGAGAGCCACGTGCATGATCAGAGGGTATGAGAACAGGCCTTATGAGGAGAGGCTCCGAACTATGGGACTCTTCAGCCTGGAGAAGCACAAGGTCAGGGGTGACTTGGTGGCAGCCTATAAGTACATAAGGGGTGTGCATCAGGATCCGGAGGAACACCTGTTCATCAGAACACCCCAGGGGGTGACAAGGTCCAATGGTCACAAACTCCTCCAAGACCGTTTTAGGTTGGACATAAGGAAAAACTTCTTTACTGTCCGAGCCCCCAAGGCCTGGAACAAACTCCCCCCAGAGGTGGTGCAAGCACCTACTCTGGACATTTTCAAGAAACATTTAGACGTTTATCTTGCTGGGATCCTTTGACCCTAGCTCACTTCCTGCCCCTTGGGCAGGTGGCTGGACCTGATGATCTTACAAGGTCCCTTCCAGCCCAAATGTCTATGAAATATATCCCCTATGAAATAAAAAGAAATGAAATGCTTGTTACAGGTGTAAGTGGCAAGTTGAGGAGATAAGAAAGCAAGAAATAAGTCCCCAGAAAATTAGCAGGAGTTGAGAATGGAATGGAGAGTTGTAGCACACTAGAGCAAAGGAGGCTGAAGCAAGGAAAGAATCTTTACAGTGAAAAACAATTCTTTTTTGAACAGACACTCTCTGCAATAGTGTGATGGGACATCCATGAAGGAACACTTGAACAAGAGGTGAGGGTGGAGAAAGGTGTCCACTACCACTAATGTTCACAGCTTTGGAATTCATCATCATAGGTGAGATTCAGTAAAGAGAGAGCATAAAATGGAAAAGAGAAGAGGACTGCAGACAAAAACCATCCTTACCTTTCCTTCCTCATGCCCTTGCAACCAGATATTTACCAGATTCATTAGAATCCGACAGGGCCACACTGTGAGCACTTCTGCTGTAGCCTCAAACTTGTGACCTCCGGGCTATCAACTGTGCACTTCAGTGCCTATGGCACCCCAGCTCCTGACAAAACCTAGAATTATGTTGGTGGTTAGGTGGGGAAAAGAGGGTAAGGAGACACCAAAGGAATAATTTGCAAAGAAGAAGAGCACAGAACCACAAAAGAGAGAAGAAATGGAGTTGGAGACTATATGGTCAATGGCATCAAAGACTGTGTGTGATTCATTAAACACAAAAATGCCTGTATCTTGGCTAGGAAGAGGTCAGAACTCATTGGCGACCTGGGTAAAGGCAGGATTGATGGAGGAAAAATTTGTGTATAAAAGAATCACAATGGCCCTAGGTAATTCATTATGATAAACAACTTTAATAATAAGAATACGAGAAATTCTGTATAATTAGGCTAAAATGGCCAGATGAAACTCTTAAATAATCCACATAAGAACTAGGAATTATCATAGGGAAACCCCTCTCCTGTAGTCCTTAGGCAAAATTTGCATTAGCCTCACCATGCCAGTCGTACTTCTAAGATTGTACACTTGGGAACCAATGACACAAGCTCACCCATTTCTGTCTGTCTTGCCAACTTATTTCTGATAACTAAATAAACTTATAATAATAATAACAACAATAATCTCCATCTATATTAAAAGGCAAGATGAATTACTTTTATTTTAAAGTACATATGCTTTTATAAAATTCAAATATTTAATAAAAGATCTCCCTGGATATCTGATGTGTAAAACAAACAGAGTAACATTTTCAAAAATATTATTGGGATTTAGGAACTTAAGATATTTGCATGTTTTTGAAATTTTCCTAGGGGCAGAAACCTTACTTGTATAGCACTGAGGGTTTTTTTTACTGCTTTAATGCTGATCGAATTTTGGGGGCTCTATGATTCACTGAAGCATAAGCATGCTCTAACAACCCCAAATCAAGTATTTGGTTTCAAATACTTTCACTGAAAGTATGTCTGTATCTGATATATGAAATGTTTGACGCAAACCAAAGGAAGCAGTTTTCCCTAAAAGGCCTTTCCTAAATATAAGGGCTAGAGACAGACTCTCAAAAACCCTGAGCCTGAACTGATTCAATCTTTGCAGGTTAGTTTAACCTGCAAAGCTTGAACCGATTTGTAAGTGGCTGGCATTCCCTTTTATTCCAGCAATGTAGGCACATGCCTACAGTGGCTCAGGCTAGAAGCTGGGGGGCAGGGGGAGGGGGCACTAGAGTCGCCCTCCCTTTCACACTGCTGATCTGAGGGGGCCGTGGTCAAGTCCGACAGGATGCTCTGATTAGGGAGGGGTTCCCCAGCATCCCAGCAGGGAGTTGAGATCACAGTGTTTATCAGCACATTAAGAAAACAAAAGCTTCTCTCATTAGTTCAAGCTCTTCTTAAACAACTTTTTCCAAGGAAGGAATGGAGGGACATTACCAGCTGACCTACTGATATCTCCAAAAAGCCCTCAGCTGACACTGTGCTGTCTGCCTTCATTCTGTCTGCCACACCATGAACCGTAGCCAGCATGTGGTATGCTAGCTAATGCTGAGAGGTGTCTGTGTAAGGCAGAGGGGAGGGGGAAATCTCTGCTTCAACAGGGAGTGGTGAGGGGGAGGGAGGAAGCAGGAGGAAGCCAGGTAGATGCCCTGTACGTTCAGTCTCTGCCAGAGCTGCAGCCAGGGAGCAAAGGGGAGGAGCCAGCCCAGCTCTCTGGAGCAGACAGCCCCGCCCACCCCAGAAAGCATGCTGGAATACTGGGGGACTCTGATTTAATTTAAACTAGGAAGGGGTCTGGGACAGACATTGCATAAATCAGTTTGACCCAAATCAGTTAAGTCTGATACTACATTCAACCAGATTTATCTCAAACCGATTTCTGCCATTTTCAAACTGGTTTATGTGCACTGAACATTTGTTCTGTTACAAGTTTAAACCAGTTTCTGATCACTTAAACTGGTTTATGTTTAATGTCTGTCCCTAGCCAAAATTAAGAAAGAAAAAAAGCATTGGTTGTAATTTGAATATATACAGTGTAGAGAGGCAAAACAGCCATCCTAGGCCCAGAGAAAATAAAAAATGAGTTTAAACCAGGGGTGACAAACTCATCTCGCCCCAAGGGCCAGATGAGGGTCACTGGGCCTATGTGTAGGCCAGACCCCCTGTGCAGTACCCATGGCGCCAGTTCCAGTCCATGTGCCATGTGCACCTGCTGGATCTGGGGCTCACTGTGTATGTGGCACAGAGGGTCATAATGGGGCATATGCTGCCTGTGGCATGTAGACTGGGCTTGAGGCTGCAGGCAGCACAAGGAGTCAGTCAGTCTGTGATGCTGCATGCATCTCATGGACCCCCTCTGCTGCATGCATCTCTTGGACCCCCTCTGCTGCATGCAGTGCTAGGTTCGGTCCATGCACCACAGGCAGCAAGACCCAGGGCTGGTACATCCTGCACGCAGCCTGTGAGGCTGGACTTGCCACATGTGCTGTGCACAGCACGGGACATGCACTCTCCTTTTTACGTACTCACCAGTGGAAGAAATTGATGAAAGGTAAGGGCAACAAACAGAACAGTGCTCTTTATCAGCTTCAATTCAAGTGGATATTATTATTTAGACTTATAACTGCCACATCCAGAAAGGCTCAGAGATGCTTACAATACCAACCCACCCACACATGAATGACTGGTGCCTCCTGAATCTGGGGGGGCACCTGCAGAAACTGCCGATGGTGGTGGCCCTGTCAGGGGGGGTACCAGCCCTACCAGCAGCATCAGTGTTGGCTGTCAGGGGGGGTACCAGCCCCATCAGGCGGGGCAGGTGCTCCCCTGTGCATCTCCTACCAGTTGCCTATGCACTCACAAGATAAGAAACAATAGACTTTCCAACAGACACCCTAAAACTTTAAAACTCCACTTTACCAATTCCCACTTCCCTGCCTTGACACTTTCTAAAACCATAGACTCATTCAGGCTGGTTCCAAATGTCTCAGTGAAATTTAAATAAATTCTGTATATAATTCTGGTCACCTATCTTCACAAATGCTTTTTGTGAGAGGAGACTAAGAAAAGCTTGCCTGCCAGCAAGCTAGAGGTGAGAGGGGAAATGATTGCCGGCTATAAATAATCATAAGGATAAGCACCTGTGAAAGAAAAGAGCTATTTAAGATAAAGGATTACATTTGAGCAAGAGAAATGGGATAAACTGTCTATGAATAAATTGAGGCTTGAAATTAAAAGAAAGTTTCTGTAAGAGGACTGAGGTCCTGGAACAGACTTTGAATGGAAGTCATGCAAGAAAACCAGCTCTAAAATCGTTAGGAAAGAGATCGTAATTAGGGTGCGCAACATATGGATTACAAGCAGAGTAATATCAGTGGCTTGGCCTCTAAGTGGGCGCAGACAAATGTTCCGGCCTCCGCTTTAACTCAAGCTTTACGTAAAGCGCCATGAGTTAGAGCACACCCCTACCCACCCCAATGCAACAGATGTTTGCCTGTTGGATCAGGGGGATTGAGTCTGCCTATACCAGCCCTCTCGATCAGCAGATGGGGGCACTGCAGCAGCTTCCAAGGAAGCTGCTGAGCTGCATCTTTCCTCATCCCCTCTCCAGCACAGCTTCAGGGCTGTCAGCAGGGCAGGAGAGGAAAGCGACCAGCACTGAGATGCTGACTGGGCTTTGCCTGGCCAGAGCTGGAGGTGGGGGGGTGGATTAGAGCCCATCCTCTTCACTCCTCTCCAGGTACCCTGGCTGGGGTATTGGGGGCAGCTGGGCTGGGCCTGTGAGG
>NW_005842586.1:747832-760763 GCF_000455745.1 Alligator sinensis
CAGTCAGCAGCTCGGTGCTGCTCACTTCACCCTCCTCCCTCCCTCCCTCCCTGCTGACAGCCGCAGGGGTGTGGCTGGGCTGCATCAAACAGGTGAAAAATGAACCCTAAGGAACACAAGTTCCCTAAGGTGCTCTAAAGCAGAGTGCCTTCATCTAATAACTCATTTGAGGAGGGTTAAATTTTTGTACAATTGGCCACTTTAAAAGCACTCTGCAGCCATGTGTCACAGCACAGGTGTAGAATACTTCCAGGAACCCGATCACATGAAAAATCTAACTTGTGTAAGTGCCCACTAAGTCAGGCAGATGGCACGTGTCCTTCAGCAAGCTGGCCAGACAGCTCAAGAGCCATTGGCAACCCTCAACTGGAAAATGTAGCTTGCTATTGGTCCTCAAGAGTTTGAATTGTGCATTCATAGATTATGAAGTAGTTGCCTATAACAGCAGAAGACTGGACTTGATGAACCAGGAGGCCCCTTCCAATCTTATGGGTCTAAGACTGGAATTTAAGGGTGTTTATACACGTGCTCCAGCAGTGTGGGGAGGGCGCTTTAATTAGAGCGGCTGATCAAACAAGCTTTAGATAAAGCAGCCCTACTGCCATTTTGAAGGGGATGCTGGGATAATGATTCATAAGACATGGGAGGCTGCTGGAGCGTGGTAAGTACTGTGCTCCAGCAGACTCGATTAATCACTCATTTTGTCATTACAGTGCATCAGAGCAGTCTCCTTGCTCATGTATAGGCACCCTAAGTGGCTAATCAAAGTTTAGGTGCTTCAAATCTAAGTTTGAAAATTAGGGCCAAAGTATCTGTTTTACTTCTGACTAATAAACTTTCCTGACCACTCACTTCAGCACTTCTCCCACTCAGCTTCACATATTCTGTCCTGCCTCCACCTACACTTGAATTACTCCTACACTCCTAACCCTCCTTAAATTCTACATCTATCACTATGCTGTCCTCAGTCTCAGCACCTGCATTACTTCTTGTCTCCTATACGTACTTGTATTCCAGCCCCTGATTCAACAAAGAACTTTAAAGTATGTGCTTAACTGTTTTGCTGAAGCAATTCCTTATGTTGTATGTGTTTAACCAAAAACACCTTCAATGCTTCTTTCTAGGTGTCATATACTGGTACAGGGTTTATAAAGAAGAAAAATGAGAGATGGGACAAGTCTTGCTTTGTGTTTGTTTACTGTGTAGAGCAGAGCTCTGAGATGCTTTAACTATACATCTCTCCCCATCCCATGGCTGCATGCCTGATAAACACAATGAACACAAATTAAAAATTTGAAACTGGTCTTTAAACAAAGCATAACTTGAAGGAAGTTGATAATGAAATTTAAAAAAAAAGGTGTTCCACATAACAAGGGCATATAGGACATAATTTTTTTTCTGTAGTCAGTAATTCATTAGACAACTGTCATCCCTAATACATTAGACCTTTATGTAGCATATAATTCCCTCCTCACCTTTTTATCCCCATCTGTATCAAATTCTCCAAAATAGTTATTTTGGGCACTCTTGTCAATTTAAGGACTATCGCTGAACTGAAATGACAGCATTTAACTTTGTTATACAATGAAGTAAAGCAATTAAGAAGTCAAAAGACCATTCAGCATTATTCTTGGTCTTACCAGGTAATAGTACAGAAAAGAAATGAATGTTGAGTTTTTTCAAGATGATTGGAGCATATAGTTCCATTCTTATTTTGATGGAAATTATGTGTGTAGATCCCTTAATCAACTTTCAAAGTCTCAATGAGAAAGCTTAGATTCCACAAAAGAGCAAAGTTTTAAAATTGGACATTTTCATTTGCAATTGAATATAAAAGATACTACAATCAGTTATCTAATAAAAAGAGAAACCAGGAACATACTGTCTCAGATGTCTTACAACAAAATCTCTCACTTAAATATTTCTAGTATCCAACTGCCATATGTTATGTTAGCTCCAAGTGGGAAGCTGCCATACTGGTAGTCTAATGAGTTCATTTCAATGTATAGAAAAGCAGAGGGTCTCCAAAGCTGCTACCAAATTAGTCTGTATCTGCTTCTAAAAAGAAAAGAAGAAGAAATAAAGAATATAAAGATATAGGAAGAAAAAAAAAAAAAGGACACGGAAAAGATAGAGTTGCTGCAAACATCAGTTTTGAAATAGTATTTCAAGAATTTAGGCACAAAAAGGCACAACTGATGATAATTTATCCAGTATATGATGCCTCTCTTTTCTAACACCAGTGTCCTGTTTCTGACACCCATTTGGCCCTCTGCAATAGTAGGGTCCAGCACTTTGCCAGGGGGGTTCCAGTGGAGAAGCTGGTGAATCACTCTGGGTATATTCTAAGTAGAACTTTCTTTGCCCAAATGCACCAGTTGTGATACAAAATGTTCATGCAGCATGCAAGGCAATCCTGGACAATGACCTGTTCCTAGGGACTCTGCCTCAGGAATTGCTTCTGATCAGAAACCATGGCTGAAAGCAAGCTCTTCTGCTGTTTGCACCATTCCCCTCTCTGAAGCTATCACTATAAAGAACCTTCAAACAAAAACAGAACACACAATACATCTTTCCAATACAAAATACTTGCATACTTGCTATGAAAGAAACCTAGGAAGTTTAGATAGAACAGCACCACTTGGTGACAACTGCCTTAATCTATAAAGAAGTTAGAAATAGAAAAGACTTAATAAATCATCTAGTTTGTGCCTCTGCCAATGCATGATTTCTCCCTACAATATATTTTCTAGTACATTTAAATGTTTTACTTCTTTAAAACATTTCTGGAAGAAAGAGCACACATTTAAGCAGATTCCTGAACTGAATTTCATGACAATTTAATCTTAAAAAAACCCAAAACTGAATATATAGAAGTAGCTCATGGAACTCACATTCCAACAGCACTAGAAGTCCACTTTTAATTAATAAATGTGCAATTGGTAAATCCCAAGACTTCTTAGATCATGGTGTGATGGTCAAGCAGGAGGGAAAAAGGATAAAACATTCTAAAATCTTCTTAGAGATTTAACTTTAATTATTAAGGATTCCCACTAGACAAATTTGGAAACCTCAGCATGAAAACATAAGGTGGATTAGCAAACGTCAAGACATAAATCTGTGTGACCCCTCAAATCCGACCACAGAAGGGTTTTCTATCATGATGGAGTAGCATTATGCAGAGATTACATGCAAAGGTACACCACATACTTAATTACTTTGCACTTAACTGTTTACATGCTTAGTTGATTGGCAAATTATAAAAAAAAAATTCATCCTTCCATTAATCTGTCACTACCATGTTTCTGCTAAGGTTATTTACCACGTCTGGATCACTAAGCTATCTATGTATCTGAACTGCCTTGCCTCTATGGTATTTGTGTTTTACTTCTGATGTTTTTTAACTACCACAGGAGGAAAGAATTAGAAAGTGCTGGATAAAATAAATCACACTAAAAAGTCCAAAAAGTCTAATTCCCCTCTTATGCTATTATAAATCAGGAAAAACCACACTGGCTAGGGACAGGGGTTTAGGTTGTAGCCGTGTTGGTCTAAGGATATAGGCAGACAAGGTTCCTTGGGTGAATTTGATATCTTTTATTAGACCAACCCAAATGGTTGGAGAATAGTTATTAAGCAAGCTTTCGGGTTCAAAAACTGGCTAGGGACAGACATTCAAAAAGCCTGAACTGGAATTAATTCAATCTTTGTAGGTTAGTCTAACCTGGCTAGGCTGAATCACTTTGTAACTGCACAGACATCCCAGGAATGCAGGCACATGTCCACAGTGGATCAGGCTAGAAGCCAGGGGGTGCAAAAGCAGCCCTCCCTTCCCTTCCACAGGGCTGAGCTGAGAGGGGCATGGCTGGGCCCAGCCGGATTAGAGAGGGGTCCTCCCCTCCAACCCTGAATGATAACAGAGCATTTATCAGTTCTGTTATCAGCATTTATCACCTCATCAGAAAACAAACAGCCTCCTCCATCAGTTCAAACTTGTCTTAAACAAAGATGGAACTGAAGTACAATACCAGCTGAGCTTTGATTAGCTCCAAAAAGCTATAAGCTGGCACTGCTGTCTGCAACAGCACAGACCATAGCCAGCATATGGTCTGCTAGCTCATGCTGAGGTGTCTGTGTAAGGCAGAGGGGACAGGGGATTCTTGCTTAGCAGGGAGTGGGGAGGGGAGGGGGAAAGCAGGGAGAAACCAGGCAGAGGTTGCTGTGCCTGCGGAGCTGCAGCCAGGGAGCAAAGGGGAGGGGCCAGCCCTGCTGTGGAGCAGAGATCCCCGCCCAGCCCAGAGAGCATGCCAGGATGCTGGGGGAGTCTGATTTAGCTTAAACCAGCAAGGAGTCTGAGACAGACACTGCAGAAACCGGTTTGAGCCAAATCAATTAAGTCTGATAGTACATTCAACCAGGTTTATCTCAAACTGGTTTCAGCCATTTTCAAAATGGATTATGTAAAATGAACATCTGTTCTGTTACAGCTTTAAACCAGTTTCTAATCACTTAAACCAGTTTATGTGTAATGTCTGTCCCTAGCCACTAAGTCCAACAGAATGTGGCCTAGTATAAATCAGCAGAAAAATCTGGGCCTTCCACCTGACAGAGACCATAACCAGAGTGCTGAACTGAGCCAGTCCCCATTACACAGCAGGTTGGTATGTGTACTTCTGTATCCAGCTTCTGGAGAAGGTTTGCATTAGCTACTGTCGATGGCTACAGTTGATGTCTGATCTAATCATGCAAAAAAAAGCTAGCTATTATCCTAGCTATTCTCCATCATACTAAATCAGTCGATACCGGCTGTGTCTACATGAGATACTGACTGTGCAGTTATTACTGCACAGTCATTTAGTACTTGCATACCCAAGTACTAAATGACTGTGCAGTAACTGGCATTACTGTGCAGTCAGTAGCTCCCCTGTATGGCTTCCTGGTGACACTGACTGTGCAGTAGCTTGTTACTACTGCGTAACAGCATCACATCACAGTTCATGCCATGTGACACTACTGTGCAGCAGTAACGAGATACTGCACAGTAAGCGCCTCATGTAGATGTGGCCACTGGTATTACCATTACTGCTGTGTTATTTGTCATACTTTGGATTAAGGCCAAAAATTGCAAACAGACTTATTTACAATCAGAGGCTAGTTACATTATCTATCAAGTGTTGCCAGAGCTGAAGATTTTTAAACACTGTTTTACAAAATGTTTATGCAATTACCAAAAATAGGAAAAGAACTGGATAAGTTAGATCACTTTTATAAGCATTATTGCTCAGATGCAAAAAGCTTATGTGTATACACCATTCTATGTCCAGCAAGATTAGGTCCTAAAATCATAGTAAGTTGTAATGATGCCATTTGGGCTAGAATGAAGCCTGAATTGAGCCTTTACTAAGGTTTTAATTTTAAACACTTGTTTCTCCAAAAGGCACCACCTGTCCAGTTTTTGAGATGCTCTGGAGTTCAGTGAGAAAAATATCTTAAGTTACAATTATGCAGAACACCCAAGTGGTAAACGAAAATTCATTTCACCATTTGTTTACCACCCTCACCTCCCATTTTATGTATATGAAAGTCATTAAAATCTCACTTGGGATGAGTCCATGCTAATTTTTTCAGTTTTCTCTGAGGTTGAAAGTATGTACTGCAAACACATCATCAACAGCTTGCTGCCAAATGAAGCAAAACTTTATGAAGCAATTCTGAGAGTCCTTTTCAAAGAAAATACTTTCTCTGCAAGAAAATAAAGCAAGAAAAACTCTAACCTCTTGTCAGTATCCAATGAAGCTAATCACTCCCATGCCTCTGATAAAGAAGGCTGGCAAGCACCTCTAGCCCACCTTAGAAATTTCTTATTTCTTCCTAGGAAATTCACATGAGATTCAGAATAAAAAAGGGACCAAAGTAAGACAGTTAATGAATAAGTATGAGATATGATTACCAGTATTGTGAATTATTTTAATCTAAACTTGTATCTACAATGTTTTATCAACAAGCTTTCAGGTTTGCCATACAGCTAGTATTAAGTTAAAGTCAGTTTTAAATCCTAAAAAGCAGTGTGATGATGAATGCAAAGATATTCCACTACTACTGTGCCCGTTGTCTAAAGGTTTTACTTGGAACAATTGTGAGCTATGCTAATTATAAGCAAAACCAGATTAAAAATGGTTTCTAACACCCCAGAATACAGGCAATATCTACTGAATTGTAGCTAACATACTTCTATCCTGCCCTACCTTCTACATACCTGTTTAATTCTAACCTATTAATAATAGTTGGATACTGTAGCCCAATTGCCTGATGTATCTTAGAACAGTTCAAACATGAGGAGCTTGAAAAAGCTTCCTTTTTAGCAACCATTTCTAGGTCATATAAGCATTTCTTTAGCCATCATCTTCTACACAAGGAAGAGGAGTAAAAGCAAGCAGGTTTATAAGAGCTACTTCCTGGTATTCCAAAAGTCAAACTGTACATCCATAAGAAATAAGCATCATTTATGTTGCTGTTCACTATAATTCTCTCCAAAAATGCTGTGTATGTGTTTCTTTTGAATGTCTCAAAAAACCTTCATGGTAGTGCACAACTTTCAATTACCTCTCAAAATGTAAAGGTTCAATCAGGTTAACATTATTTCAGACCTTCACAGATTTCACAACCATAACAAATTTGTGTGACCATCTTTTTTAATGTTCTGCTTAGTACAGGCCAAAAAAAAAATATTGCCCAATAATTTCTGCAAATGTATAACTTACACTTGAGTTAAAACCCACATCTTTCAGATAGGGACTGAGTCTAGATCAAAGTCTCCAAGTACGGAAAATCCAGCACATCTTTAGGTAAGTTATTTTCATGGCTAATTACTTTCAGTTAAAAACTCCACCTTTTTCTAGTTTGGCATCAGATTCCAATTTCCATTTCCTGCTGGTATAAATGGAGTTCCATGGACTTCAACAAAGTTAGACAAATTTATATTAGTTTTGGGCCTGCCCTATATAAATGTGTTTGGATATATAATTCTACCAGGTATAAGAAATTATTGCCTAACATATGTGGTGAAATATAAACCAGTAAAATTTGCTGCATTCTAACTGATGACTAAATTATACGGTCATCATATGGGTTATGAAGCACTTCATTCTGATAACTTATAGGGACAAATTAAATGGTAAGCTTTTTCAGGCAAGGACTATATCAGCTTCCATATGCATAAAGAATCTGGTAAAATATGGCACTATTTTTGACAGGTTTCTGGGCATCATCATAACATGCATATATAATAACAAAAAATATCATTATTATTTTATTGTTATTTCTATTACTGTAGTACTTCTAAGACCTAATCATATGCAAGACCCCATTGCTTGTACAGCATCCAGCACACAGAGCATAGTCCCTGAAATAACCAATTAGAACAGATAAGTTACTTACGAGTAAGAGTTGGTACTCTGGAAGTATAGCTGTTTGTTCAATCTAAGGGCACTGACAGACATGCAGCTCCCTGCTGTAACTCATGGTGCTTCATGAGTTACAGCGATCCCCGCAATCGAACAAACATTTGCTGTTGAGTCTGCAGGGTTGGGGAATTGAGCTCCAGTTTGGAACATTTGCATGTCTGCAGCCTTTCTCCCCTAGCCCTATCCTTACCTCCTGTCTTCAGGATGGGAGGGGGGCAGGGAGGTGTTCCAATCCACCCTCCCCACCCTCCAGTGCAGGCTGGGCAAACCCTAGACCAAGCTTCCTCCCCTCCCTTCTCCTCCTCCCAGTCTGAAGACAGCACCCGGGCAGGTCTCAGTTGCATCAGCCCAATCCTGCACCCAGCAGGGACTGACAGAAGTTAATGAAGGCGCTCCACTTCATTAACATCTGACAGTTAATGCCTTTATCTGAACACTCATGTAATGAGGGTTCAAACTGTCATAAGACTGGGCACTTTTAAAGCGCTCTGCAGCTGTGTACTTCTGTCAGGGCACAGCTGTAAAGTGTTTCACGGTGTGAATCATGCAACAAAACGTCCCTTCTGCCAGAGCCCTAAATGTCCATCTGTGCAGACATTCAGAGGAATTAAACTGGGCAAAAAAATATAAAATAAAAATGATGGCCCTAATCTAAATTAGTTCATCTGAAGAGGTGAACTAACTTAGGGAATGAGTTAAACCGATTATCAAATGCCCATATACTTTTGGATCAAAGCCCTGGGAAAGGAAAAGCCCAACCATGTGCCTCAGCCCCAGCGCTGTGCACTTCCTTCCCCCAACCCTTACTAGACTATTTGTAGCTCCCTGACCTCCCCAACCCAGGACAGACCATATCTGCCCAGCAGACCCGCCAGCCTTCCCCAATCCCCCCCACCTCCCAGACCCATCAGCCCCACATCCCACAGACCTGCTAGCCCCACTGGATCCCATCTGCCCCTCCTCCCATCCCAAGTTACTTACACCGGGTACCCCATTGGGGTCCTAGCACTTGAAAATGGTTGTACACACCACACCAGGTCTACACTCATGTGGCTTAAGAATAAGCCACATAAACATGAACAATGCATGCCCCCGGAGGCTGGGGGGGCATGCTGACTGCCCACAGGTGGTGGCAGAAGTGGCAGGGGCATGGTGGTGGCAAGTGGGAAGCTCCCGCAGGTGTCTACAACAGTGTCGGCAGCGGGGGGGTGGGGGGGTGTTGAGCGTGGTCAGTGGCCACCCACAGCATCACCAGCAGCCAGCGGCGATTGGGGGGCACCCGCAGATGGAGGGAAGGAGGTGGCGTGGCAAGTGGTGACCACCCACAGGCGCCACCAGCAGCATCGGCAGTGCTTTTCACAGGGAGCGCACCGTCAATCTCAAGAGGCATGCGTGCACCCACATGCATCCCCTATGCGTCTCCAATGCATATAGATCTAGACTGGATGCACCAAATGGCTGTACACGCCTGAAGATAGCAAACACCTACACATAAAAGTATGGAGGCACAGAATTATTTTCCCATTCCATTACCATGGGCTGCTTGTCTATACCTTAGCTCAGTTCTCCAGAAAGTATCCCATATTGTATGGGCTTGCAACCCAAGTTAAGCAAAGGCTTAAACTTCTAAGAAGTTTTATCACAGTCATAGATTTAATAGACATTAGGGCTGGAAGGGACTTTGCGAGATCATCAGGTCTGGCCCCCTGCCCAAGGGGCAGAAAGTCAGCTGAGATCAGATCACCCCAGCAAGATAAACATCCAAGCATTTCTTAAAGGCAGCCAGAGTAGGTGCTTGCACCACCTTGGGAGGAAGTCTATTTCAGACTCTGAAGACTCAGATGGTAAAGCAGTTTTTCCTTATGCTCAGTCTAAAACGATCTTCCAGCAGGTTGTGACCAGCAGACCTTGTCTTCCCTTGGGGCACCCTGTTGAACAGACATTCTCCCAGTTTTTTTTTTAAAGAAACCCCCCCCAACAGAGTTACTATTTTATATCATCCCAGAGAGATGACTCCAGAATCCAGCCTTGGAGTAGAATAAATTCTAAAAAAGGAAGAGAGAGGTAATTAGCCGTATTAGTCTGTAGTCAGGCGGAGGGCAGGGCAGGATGGTACCTTAGGCTAAGTACAGACAGTCAAAAAACATGAGGCTGAATTGATTCAGTCTTTGCAGGTTAGTCTAAGATGCAAAGATTGAACCAATAAGCAAATGAACAGACATTGACTTTTGATTCTGGAAATTCAGCCACATGCCTGCAGTGTCTCAAGCCAGAAGCCAGGGGATGCTAGAGCATACCTGCAAGCCATTGCCAAAGGGGAGGGAAGAGAGAAGCCCTCCAAGACTTCCCCCTACCAACCTGCTGAGCATGTCCAGGCCCCAGTCTATGCTCTGCCTGGGCAAGGGGGCAGGGGAAAGCTAGTGGTATTGAATTCATAATGCTGGAACAAAAACGATAAACTGAAGAACTGTAAACATAGCTCAGCTGTGTGTTCACTTCCTCTTCCTGCTGCCCCCGAGGTCTCTGGGATTTGCAGTCCATAATCACAGCAGCAGGACTCTGCAAGGTTGGTTGCTCATCACTGCATCTTCCAGTGTCCAGGTGCCTCTGGGATTTGTAGCCCACAGCTGCAGTCAGCATTAAGTTTAACAGGGCAAAGCAGCCCTGCACTTGAGGGAATGGGTGTTTAACCCCATTCCCTGGCCCTAGACTCCAGCTGGGGTTTGTCTGGGGTGGGGGCAGTGAACCAGCCTCTGCTCCCACTAGGGAGCAGAGGGGCAGGGCCAGCCCTGCTCTCTGAAGCAGACAGCACAGTCCAACCCAGGGCTGCAAAGCATGCTGGGAGACTGATTTAACTTTAACCAGGAAGGGATCTGGGACAGAAGTTTCATAAACTGGTTTGACTTAAATCAGTTAAATCTGATACTGCATTCAACCAGGTTTATCTGAAACTAGATTCAGCCATTTTGAAACTGTTTTTTGTGCATTAAACTTCTGTTCTGTTACAGGTTTAAACCAGTTTCTGATCACTTAAACCAGTTTATGTGTGACTTCTGTCCCTAGCCTTAGAGACTAACTTGTTCAGAAATGCCATTGTGCCCTGCCTCCTACAAAAAAGAAGAAATAAACAGCAGGTTGCATTCCATGATTAGTCAATTCTGTGTTTCAACCACAGCACTGTAAAGACAACCAAACAGCAGATTATGGGACATTTCACACTTCAGTCAGTTGGGAGGATGGATTTGCTATTTACAGATTCAGTGGCTCAATCTTACCAAATGTTTTTCACTGCTTTATTCAATTAGGATGTTAAATATTACCCATCTTTTCACCTGCAGCGGCTTCTGCTTTATATACAGGCTTATGTACTTTAAAGGGCTCTAAGATAGGATATTAAGTTACTCCAGGTAAACTTTATTTACTAAGATGGGTCAGGTGACATTTAAAGCCAAATCTGAAAAAGAGCCAAGGTACCTGAAACAGGATTTAAGTGGGCTTTAGGCACCTTAGTCCAAACTGAATCCAGCCCCCCTGCTCTTCAGCAATCAGACCCTGTAGGTGCCTACAACTCTGGGCATCTCCCTGTTCACCTACAGTTCTTAGAGTAATGTTCAGAACTGTCCTAGCTGCAGCAATCAGGTGGAAATTCAGCACCTGCGCTCCACTGGGATCCAGAAACTAAGCATAGTGGTCCCTAAATCCTCTGAGGGATCCAATCCAAGAGGGCATTCTCAGAACACATCTAACACAGGTCAGTCAAAGCATGCATTTTGGAAATGATGCCCACTTTTAATTAGACTCATAGAAAATTAGGGTTGGAAGGGACCTCAGGTCATCTAGTCCAACCCCCTGCTCAAAGCTGGACCATCTCCAAATAGATCGGGGTAGGCAACCCCTGGTACGGCTGCTAGAGTGTGGCACATGACGGTATTTTGCTTGGCAAGCGTACCTTGGGGCGGACAGCAGGGAATGAGCTGAGGCTGAGCTGCCACAACAAGGATCAGGCCCCTTGTGGCTCTTCTGCCATCTGCCCTGGCATGCCAACATCTTACAAGTCAAGGTTGCAAATATTTTTGGCACGCCGCCCAAAAACACTGCCATCCACTGAACTAGATTGTCTCAGCTAAGGCTTTGCCTAGCCAGGTCTTAAAAACCTCCAAGGATGGAAACTCTGCACCTTCTCTAGGTAATCTGCTTCAGTGCTTTACTATCCTCCTAGTAGCAAGTTTTTCCTAATATCTAACCTAAATTTCCCTTGCTGCAACTTGAGACCGTTGCTTCTTGTTCTGTCATCTGTCACCACTGAGAACAGTCCAGCTCCATCCTCTTTTGACACACCCTTCAGGTACTTGAAGGCTGCTATTAAATCCTGCCTCAGTCTTCTCTTCTCCAGACTAAATAAACCCAGTTCCCTCAGGTTCTCCTCATAAGTCATGTGCCCCAGCCCCCTCACCATTTTTGTTGCCATCCACTGGACTCTCTCCAACTTGTCCACATCCTTTCTGTAGTGGGGGCCCCAAAACTGGACACAGTACTCCAGATGTGGCCTCACCAATGCTGAATAGAGGGAATAATTACTTCCCTTGATCTCCTGGCAATGCTCTTACTAATGCAGTCCAGCATGCTGTTAGCCTTCTTGGCAACAACGGCACACTGTTGGCTCAGATTCATCTTATTGTCTGCTGTAATCCTCAGGTCCTTTTCTGCAGAGCTAGTACCCAGCCAGTCAGCTCCCAGCCTGTACCAGTGCATGAGATCATTCTGTCCTGAGTGCAGGACTTTGCACTTGTCCTTATTGAACCGCATGATATTTCTTTTGGTCCAATCCTTCAATTTGTCAAGGTCCCTCTGAATCCTAGTCCTACCCTCCAGCATATCTCCCCTCATCTTGGTGTCAACTGCAGACTTGCTGAGGGTGCACTCTATGACAGGTCATTGATGAAAATATTGAACAAAACTGGCCCCAGGACCCATGGGTGACTGGTGCCTCCTGAGACAGGGGCGGCGGGGGGGCGCAGGGGCATAGTTTGTGGGTGGCAGTGTTGGTGGCATTGGTGTGGTGAATGGCGATTGCCTGCAGAAGCCGGCGGTGGCGGTGGCAGAGGGAAGCATGGTGAGCAGCGACTGCCCACAGAAGCTGGCAGCGGCCAATCTCGGGGGGGGGCAGGCACGTACCTCCACATGCATTGCCTATGCCAGAACCAACCCCTGGGCATTCCACCTCCAGCCAGTTAGTCTTACCTCGATCCTGGGTAAGCTTTTTGAGAGAATTATCCTGGCGCATGTCCATGAGGGGCCAACAGGGGAGATTATGCTTAGGGGCAACCAACACAGGTTCATTAGAGGCAGGTCCTGTCAGACCAACCTGGTGGCCTTCTATGACCAGGTCACAACATCCTTGGATGCAGGGGTAGCAGTGGACGTAGTCTTTCTGGACTTTAGGAAGGCCTTTGGCACTGTCTCTCACC